>NW_015165252.1:658483-687072 GCF_001447785.1 Gekko japonicus
ATTGATACTTTGCAGGCCCTTCCTTCCGCATACAACTCACTTCCGGTCCGGCACCTTTAAAAGTTCCACTGTCTTCCTTTCGCTAATGCCCGTCTAGGAATTCAACTTCCTGGATGTTTCACACGGACCTCTTTCTTTGTGACACCAGCCTGCTCTTCCCACGCTATTGTTCGTGAGTTTCGATTTTACAGTTGCGCACACGGCTCCATCTTCACCACAGGAATGTTAAACAATAAGCGTTTTTACAGTTTTTAAAGGCTTCAATCAACTTTTTTCTCTCCGGAATCGGATTTCTGGGATTTACTATTCATTTTCCGCTCAACCGCTTAATTCAAATTGACTCCAAACTCAGTTCAGGTAAGCGGCACGTTTTTGTTATCTAGCACGTTCAAAACGGGTTTCGCATTGTTTCTTTTAACTCACAGTTGTTGTCCTTCTTCAAAGAAGTCTGCTGACGAAGAATTTATGCCGGTAGCCCGGCTCGATCGGCCACTATAGAGTTGCTTGGCACTTGCCTTCTTCGTGGGAGGAGGTCAAAGCCCAATTCAGCTTCTTCCGAAGCTGGATTACGCCAACCTCACACTCCCTCTAGGGCGCTGCTGCCTGCTTGTCCCCCCCCCTCGCTGGGGAGTGATGCGTTGGGCTGTATATTGCCCAAACTGTCAAAAGTGGCCGTCGCTCGCTTCGCACGATTGCGAAACGCTTCAGTCCTCCATCTTAGCTAGACCGGAAGCCTCAATCTCTTTTTCCTGACTAGAGCACACATTGACCCAATCAATGTGTGGGTAGTTAAAATCAGCTATTATAACACAGTTATTTTGTCTAGCTGCTAACTTTAATTCATTCATCATTTTACAATCCTTTTGATCTGGTGGGCGATAACAAACTCCCAGTGTTAAGCTTTCTTTTGGCCCCACTATTTCAACCCATAGCATTTCCAGAAGTGAATCCAATTCTCTTACCTTCTCAGTCTTACTGGACTGTATACCCTCTCTGACATACAGAGCCACCCCACCTCCAACCCTTCCCCCCCTACCCTTCCGGTATAATTTATAACCAGGAATCACCGTATCCCACTGCTTCTCCTCATCCCACCATGTTTCTGAAATACCCACAATGTCTACTTCCCCCCCAACAGCAAGCATTCCAAATCCCTGATTTTACCTTCGACACTTCTAGCATTTGTACATAAACACCTATAATTTCACATACATGTTAAGCCCACAATTTTCCTCTTGCTGCCTCGAGACCTTGCCAGGCAGTCCATATTGTTAGCCACAGTCTCAGTGGATTATTCTAATGCATTTCATTGTAGAAAAGTAACTGCTATCCCTTCATCTCTCTGAGATGAGCCATCCCGAACCAGAGACTTTTCATCTCCTGTCAACTTTCCCCCAATATTCAGTTTAAAAACTGCTCTGCCACCTTTTTGATTTTAAGCACCAGCAGCCTGGTTCCTTCTTGGAAGAAGTGGAGTCTGTCTCTTTTGTACAGCTCCCTCTTCTTCCAAAAAGCATCCCAGTACTGCCATACTCAGAGTGGGACACATCTAACAAGTCCAAGAGAGTCTTCTCCATGCACCTAACTGACTGTCTCTGCTTCTCCAGGTCAGCCACCATGGCCTTGAGGGAGCAAACCTGTTCCTTGAGAACCAGGAGCTATTTGTACCGGGCACACACCCAAGACTTATTTCCAGTGGGCAGATAGTCATACATGTGACACTTTGTGCAAAACACTGGACAGCCCCCAACCCCCTACTAGCATTCTGGCTTCATAATTGCTTTTAAAATAATAATTATATATAATCCTCCTTTTAAAACCCTTTGTATTTATTTGGTTCTCCTTGTAGACATCTACTTACCTTACTGGAACACAAGGAGACTAGGGCCTGGTTTTCTGGCTCTTCCCGGGCTTCTTACAGAGCCCCTAGTCTAAGAGTCCCTAGGCTAAGAGCCACAGGCCAAGTGGTGCTAACTTAAATAGAACCAGGAGATTCTATTTAACCAAGAGCCACAGGCAAGGTGCTGCCTTAAATAGAAGCCTCACCTATCAAAGGGTGGGGCCAGCAGCTATTCAAATTCACTCAGGCTATCTAATTACAGTCAAACAATAACCCTTTGTCACCCTATCAGGGTACATAAAACATGGATTCTGATGTCTCTATTCTAACGCACAGAGCATGGGAAACAAACTTGAAGTCCGAATACAGGAAGGGGACTATGACCTAATAGGCATTACTGAAGCTTGGTGGGATGACACTCACAACTGGAATATCAGGATTGAGGGGTATAATTTATTTAAAAGGGGCAAACAAATAAGGAAGGGTGGAGGAGTTGCATTATATGTAAAGGAGGTATATACTTGTGAGGAAATATGTGAATCTGAGCATGAAAGTCCAGTCAAGAGTCTTTGGGTAAAAATAAAAGGAGTAAGAAATAATAGTGATATTATGGTGGGGGTCTGCTATAGACCACCAAGCCAGGCAGAGGGTTTGGATGAGACACTGCTAGAACAGATTACAAAGTTCTCAAAGAGATGGGACATGCTGGTTATGGGAGACTTCAATTACCCATATATCTGTTGGAAGTCCAACTCTGCTTTGAGAGACAGTTTGGTGTAGTGATTAAGTGTGCAGACAGTTTGGTGTAGTGGTTAAGTGTGCAGACTCTAGGGGAACCGGGTTTGATTCCCCACTTCTCCACTTGCACCTGCTGATGTGACCTTGGGTCAGTCACAAGCTCTGGCACAGCTGTTCCTGAAATAGCAATTTGTGTCAGATTTCTCTCAGCCCCACCTACCTCACAGGGTGTCTGTTGTGGGGAGGGGAAGGGAAAGGAATTTGTAAGCCGCTCTGAGACTCCACGTGAAGGGCGAGGTATAAATCTAATCTCCTCCTCCTCCTTCTCCTCCTCCTCCTCCTCCTTCTTCTTCAAATGAAAGGTCCAATAAAGTCCTTGCTGACAACTTCATTTACCAGAAAGTGGAGAGGGAAAGAAGGGGATCTGCTATCTTAGACATGATTCTTACGAACAGGGAAGAACTGGTTGACAAGGTGAAAGTAGTGGGCACCCTGAGTAGTAGTGACCATGTAATTTTGGAATTTACAGTCTTGGGGAAGGTAAAAGCTGTAGGTAGTCAGACATATAGGTTGGAATTCAGGAAAGCAAATTTTGACAAATTTATGCTGGGTAGAATCCCATGGTTAGAAACATTTAAAGAGAAGGGAGTTCAAGAGGGATGGGAGTGTCTTAAAAGTGAAATACTTATGAGAAGGAAAAATGGGAGGAGCCTAAAAAAAGCCAAGGTGGCTCCATAAACAGCTTTCTAAAGACTTGAGAAATAAAGGACTCATTCAGAAAGTGCAAGGAGGGCCTTATAACCAAGGATGCATATAAACAAATAACCAGTGCTTGTAGAGAGTGTGTTAGCAAAGCTAAAGCTCAATATGAGCTTAGGCTAGCGAGAGATGCTAAAAACAACAAAAAAGGGTTCTTTTATGTTCAAAGTAAGAAAAAGATCAAGGACATGGTAGGCCCATTGCAGGGACAGGAAAGTGAAATTGTAAGAGGTGATGAACAGAGGGCAGGACTGCTCAATTCCTAGTTTTCTTCAGTCTTCTCTTGCAAGGGAAACAGTGGTTAGTATGGCAGAACACATGATGAGGGAAGGGAGTTGCAGCCTAGGATCAGCATAGGGGTAGTACATAATACATGAAGGTCAAAGAAGAAGGAGATGGCAAAGGATGAGATGGTTAGACAGTGTTATCAAGGCAATGAACATGAAATTAAACAAACTCCGGAGCATGATGGAAGACAGGAGGGCCTGGCGTGATGTGGTCCATGGGGTCACAAAGAGTTGGACTTGACTGTGCGACTGAACAACAAAAAGTACATAAGCACCTAGTTTCTTTAAATGAAACTAAATCCTCGGGACCAGGTGAACTGCATCAAAGAGTACTAAATGAACTCGTGGATGTAATTTCTGAGCCTCTGTCCATTATTTTTGAGAATTCTTGGAGAATAGGTGGGGTGCCACAAAATTGGAGGCTGGCAAATTTTGTTCCCATCTTCAAGAAGGGGAAAAAGGAGGATCTGGGTAACTAACAACCCATCAGCTTGACGTCTATACCTGGGAAAGTTTTAGAAAAAAAAACATCAAACAGACAGTCCTTGAGCATTTAGAAACGATGGCTGTGATTACAAAGATCCAGCATAGGTTTCTCAAGAACAAGTCATGTTAAACTAACCTTATCTCTCTTTTTTTGTGAGAAAGTTACTACCCTGCTGGATCAGGGGAATGCTGTAGACATAGTTTATCTTGATTTCAGTAAGGCTTTTGATAAGATTCCACATAATATTCTTGTTGACAAATTGGAAAAAATGTGGCTTGGATCATATGATTGTAAGCTGGATCTGTAACTGGTTGACAGATTGCACCCAAATTGTGCTTTTGAATGGTTCTTCATCTTGGAGAGGAGTGAAAAATGGAGTGCCTCAAGGATCTGTCCTGGGACCTGTTTTGTTCAACATCATTATAAATGATTTGAATGAAGGGATAGAGGGAATGCTTATTAAATTTGCAGATGATACTGAATTGGGAGGGATAGCAAATACAGTAGAAGACAGAGTCAGGATACAGGATGATTTTTGTCTTTTTTCCTTTGGCCTGCCGTAGGGGATTTTTTAATTTGCATTTTCTAAAAACTACAATGAAAATAGGGAAGGGATCTACAGCTATAGGAGAAAGGAAAGAAAAAACACTAAAAACCCAAGAGTTGGAGGTCATACGCTGCTTATAAAAGTATTAGCTTAACAATATAGAAATTGCTTTTCTTAACATTGAGAGTGGTTAGTCATCATAATTGATTATGTTAACAAACCATCAAATCTGACTATATAAAGAGCATTCCCGGAGAGTCACTAATTAACTTAAACACAAATTTCAGAGAACAGTGGCATCTAATTTTACAATTGTTTTTCCCTCCTTCCTTTAAAGCCAATTAATAATTAAATTTCCCTCAGTAGGTGTAACACAGTCAATTTCTCTTCCCACGCTGTCATCTTCTTTCTTCTTGAACACTTTCCCTGTGGCATTGTCTTGCTGGAACTAGAACTGGTCATCTCAAAACAAAGTCCCTTTTTCTTTTTCAAGGACTGTTGTCCACTTGAATTCTTGCCTTCAATCTTAGAGATCATTCCATTTGTTGCTTTTAAAAGCCAAACTTGCAGAGAGTCTATCCATCCTTTTGCCCGTCAGACTTATTTCGGAGATGTCCATGGCATACCCATTCGCTTTCAGCTTCGCTTAATGTCTGCATTCAGGCCCCACCACTTAAACCTACTCATTAGACTCTCCTCTTAAATGTTGGAAGTCCCTGTGATCATAGGCTAGTTGCTTCTCCAACGTTAACACGTTCCCTTGAAAGTAACAGCCAATATAAAGCACAGTTCTTGTGAAGTTCCTCATTTTGCCAGTGGGGGGCAAAGGCTTAACATACAGCCTGAAAGCATCTATGTTTACTTCTGTTCACATGGGCCAGTTGCTCTTCCACTTCCTGAAGAAAGCTTGGATCTCACTTGCTGCTTCTACTGCTTCGCCGATTGCCATTTTTAAACATGTTTACTTTTAATGGAATTTTCCAAAGTCCCAAAAACTAGCCCAATCACTTATTTGGCTCCTGGAGTCTCTCTAATACAGTCTATTGCCACTTAAAACTCCATCCCCATTACAGAGGCTTTTCTTTAATCATTTATTTATTCTTTCCGGGGGGGAGTCCCCTCCCTCTGCTCACTTTTAGTAAAAGGGGACTCACTCATTTTCTGGTGTTTTCGCTTTAACGGACTCACTCTTCAATGTCTGATCACTTGGATCTCGCCAGGTAACGATTTAAACGCTGTACCTCCAAGTGCTTGTCCCAGTGTGCATAGCTTAGTCTCATTCGGGAATACAGTACAGAGACCTTCGGGGCAAAGGGAATCCTCAATCTGCTGGCAGCGTGCCCACAGAGAGGCAACCCTCAGTGCCCCATGGCAAGGGACCCATGGCAAGGGTCCCAGGGGGGTGCAGACATTTGCACCCCCTCTCAATGCACTGGTCCACGGATTGCCCCCCAGGACCTCCCTGGGTATACGGCCACCATCAGCCCACCAAGACCCTACAGGATGATCTTGATAGTCTGGAATACTGGGCTAAAACAAATAAAATGAATTTCAGTGGGCATAAATGTAAAGTTCTGCATTTTGGTATGAAAAATCAAATGCATAATTATAGGTTTGGGGAGACTTGTCTTGGCAGTAGTATGTGCAAAAAGGATCTAGGGGTCTTAGTTGTCCATACACTGAACGTGTGTCAGCAGTGTGATGTGGTTGCTAAAAAGGCAAATGTCATTTTGGGGTGTATCAACAGAAGTATAGTGTCCAGATCACGAGATGTGATGGTACCACTTTACTTTGCTGTGGTTAGACCTCACCTAGAGTATTGTGTTCAGTTTTGGGCACCACAATTTAAGAAATATATAGACTAGCTAGCATGTGTCCAGAGGAGGGCAATGAAGATGGTGAGGGGTCTGGAGACCAAGTCCTATGAGGAAAGGTTGAAGGAGCTGGGTATGTTTAGCCTGCAGAGGAGACAACTGAGAGGTGACATGATAACAATCTTCAAGTACTTAAAGGGCTGTCATACAGAGGATGGTGCAGAGTTGTTTTCTGTTACCCCATAAGGTTGGACCAGAACCAACAGGTTGAAATTAAATTAGAAGAGTTTTCGGCTAAACATTAGGAGGAACATCCTGACAGAGCAGTTCCTCAGTGAAACAGGCTTCCTTGGGAGGTGGGCATTTTCAAACAGAGGCTAGATGGCCATCTGATAGCAATGCTGATTGTGTCAACGTAGGCAGATCATGAGAGGGAGGGCAGGAAAGGTTCCCTCAGTGCTTAGTTCTTGTGGCCCTTTCTTACATGCCCAGGGAAATGCTGATTGCCACTTTGGGGTCAGGAAACAATTTTTCTCCAGGCAATATGGCCAGGGATCCTGTAGGTTTTTAGTCATCTTTTGGGTGTGGAACAGCAGTCACTGCGGGTGTGGAGGGGGAGGTATTTGTGAATTTCCTGCATTGTGCAGGGGGTTGGACTAGATGACCCCAGAGATCCCTTCCAACTCTATGAATTCTGTGACTACTAACACAGTACAGTTATACTTTTAGGGTCAGGTGGTCAGGTGAAAATGACAACCAATCAATACCCTCTGCTTAAAGATGATTCCAGAATCTTACATCATATATCCTGCTCTTACCTCTCCCATCTCAAGGTACTGTTCTCATGTGAAACTAATTTTCAGCCATGGTGTTCTTGAGAGATGATAAAGAAGTAGGCCAGTGCAGCCAATTAACACCACCTGCAAAGGAGACAGTTAGCAGTAACATTAACCCTTGAGTGTATGATGAAATTTGGCTTTGCCTCACATACTTTGCCTCATGAAGCACTGAAGTGTGCCTGGAACATGCACAGAACTCTAAGCCAGTGGGTTCTTGACAAAACTAATGTGCAGATCTCATTATATGAAAATATGTTCATTGGTGAGTATCCAGGAGTAAAAAATTCCACAACTAGCCATTCTTGATGTAACATAAATAAAAATCATCTATATTTTTATTCCACCTGATCTAATATTTGGCTTTTATCGAAGTATTTGGACTCCAGACTTGACTGTGACTTTTGGACTTTCTTGGTTGAATAAATATTCAAAAATATAATTGCATATTTACCAGTGTGAGGGAAAGAATACCTATGAGTTCTTTGTACTCTTAACAAGGTTTCAATGGCAGCAATATGTTTTTGATTTTACCAGAGACCAGAGATAATTCCTTCAGGGGTGGAGAGAGTGTAGCAATTTCTGACAGCTTCATCACCAGCAATAGCCTCTGGAGCTTGAAAACTCTGTCCAGAAGTCTCTGTTACAGAATAAATTAACATACTATTTTCGTTTCCTTTGAAGCCCAGGCAGAAGTATAGCTAACTATGATTGAAAGGAACTCAAGTGTTCAAAATATAGAGACAGCTTATTCTCCTGAGCATGGCCCAAAATTGTATGGACGGCAATTAACCAGGAGTAATTTTATCCACCCGTCAAAGGCATTTTCTTATTTAGTTTAAGTAAAGTTGTGAATAAATGGGAAACTAAACTTTTTCTTAACAGTAGGAATGTCAGATTTTCTGAGAAGTATATGATGAAATAATAACTGGTAATATATCAATGATATCAAAAGATGAAATTAGGTGAGGCCAATAAGTGATTTCCCGAACGTTTAAAAACAAAGCACAGCACAAAAGCAAAGCACCAATGGGTTGAAATTAAATCAGAAGAGTTTTCGGCTAAACATTAGGAATAACTTCTTGACAGATTTCCTCGGAAGGTGGTGGGCTCTCCTTCTTTGGAGGTTTTCAAACAGAGGCTAGATGGCCATCTGACAGCAATGCTGATTCTGTGAACTTAGACAGATCATGAGAGGGAGGGCAGGAAGGGCCCTTTTTTACACACCCATGGAAATGCTGATTGCTGCTTTGGGGTCATGAAGCAATTTTTCTCCAACCTAGTTTTGCCAGGGATCCTGGAAGGTTTTTTTTTTGTCTTCTTCTGGGCATGGAATGGTGGTCACTGAGGGTGTGGAGGGGGAGGTATTTGTGAATTTCCTGCATTGTGCAGGGGTTTGGACTAGATGATCCTGGAGGACATTTCCAACTCTGTGATTCTATGAAAAGGAGGGGTATTTTACATTTACAAATTGTACTATTTATGGTTTGGCTCCCCTCTTTGTCATACTTCCACTGAAATTCTAAATACTATTTAATGTGTAGCTTATCTTTCATTGTGCCTATTTCATAAGATTAGGAAGGCACAGGGGTCTTGTTGTAGAAAAAGAGCTGCCGGAGCTCATTAGCATAACTCATTAGCATAACTTATTTGCATATGCCATGCCCCCTGACATCACCGGAAGTGACAGAAGGCCACACCCCCTGACATCACCGGAAGTGTGTCAGAAGGCCCGGCTACTTACCCTCCTGCTTCATCCTCATTCCCAAACGGAATGAGGATCGAAGCAGAGGGCGGGGTAAAGAAGGGGGCGGGGCTTCACCACGTGACCGCCCTGCCCCCTAGAGGTTCTCTTCCGGAGCTCCGTACCTGAGAGCTCCCCCCCGACTAGAGCCCTGGGAAGGCAATACAATCCCAATTTGATGGCAGAGTGATCTTCCCCTGCCTTTTCCTGTTAATGGGAAATGAATACATCATGCATATGCTTAAAGAAACAGATATCAATTGATGCCCATACAATGATGATGATACTAAAATAATAGTTGTATATTATTGGCTGAGTAAGAAATCATGTTCATGGTGTTTAAGGTTTGCTGTGGAATACAGCAGTAGGCACTTTATAATTTGATTTGCAGTGTAAGGCATTTTGTAGTCCTTACTGAAGTTTTTCTAGCTTTTCTTGAAGCTCCTTGTTGTGTACCCAGAGAAACCCCGCATGCTCTCTGGTCTGCACGTGGCCATGCAAATGGCCCAAGCTTCACTTCCAGAGACAATAGCCCAAATGGAAACTAGGGCGCTCCTATCGGATGGCTAGGATCTGAGAATTGACCTATGGGACTTGGGTGCACTGTAAATATCCTATCACGGGTGTGTGTGTGTGTTTGGGTGTGATTTGCTACGGGGATATAGGCTGGCCTCTGGCCCGGCTACTTCATCTCGAGTTCTCCTGTATATAATAAAGTATGAGCTGAAATCACTCCTCCATGCATCAGTCTCAGTCAGAGGTCATTTCGGGGGGGAATGCGGGGGAAAGCAGTTCCCCCGGGTGAGGTACAGGGGGCGGGGCACATGACGAAGCCCCGCCCCCTGCTTCCGGCCGCCCCGCTTCCGGCCCTCTTTCAGCCAGGAGGAGGCAGGAGAAGAGGGAGGGTAAGTTGCTTCCTCCCTGCCTCTCCCCACCCCTGCCTGCCTGGGTCCAGGGAGGGCCTTCGCGGGGCTTCCTTGCACTCCCGCCGGCCTTGCAGGTCCACCGCCGGGCCCCTCATGAGGGCGGGGTGTGTGGGCTTAGGACACATTTCCGGTGATGTCAGGGGGTGTGGCCATATGACACACTTCCGGTGATGTCAGGGGTGTGGCATATGCTAATGAGTTATGCTAATGAGTTCCCCTAGCTCTTTTTCTACGAAATGACCCCAGGTCTCAGTACTTTATATTTCTGTTGCTGTTCTGGCTCTTTCCTACTAAAAAGTCACTTCTTTTTAGACACAGGCTGTGGAATCTAAAGGGGCTCTTTAGGAAACCTTCTCTAACCAGCTAAATATGATTCTACAATGCAAAGTGCAATGCAAAGTGAGAAAATTTCATGACATACAATGCATACAAGGTTGATACTGTTTGCATGTATATATTTGGATATAAAATGAGATGCAGTAACAATGACAGCATAAATCACATATACAGAATGAATCAAATACTTTTCTGTTGTTCAACTTTAAAATATTATAGTATTAATAAATATTAATATTTACACCATTTTAAAAAATCTTTAATAAGGACGTTTGAACACCTGCTGCTTTGGCTTGTACCCTGTTTGCTGGCTGTGAACAGATACTTAGAGTTTGATGGTTTGTCAGTTTGTGGGTGTTTGGCAGGTTGTTTCACTGTATTCCTTACTAAACATTCAGTACAACACAATTGGCTTTTCCTACCCTTCTGTGTTCATGTCAGTAGTCCTTAGTGATGATAATGGCCACCAATCAGTTTGAATTGGCAGCATCTTTGCATATGGGCAGTTTTGGGAAACCCAATTGTGGCTGCTTGGCATGAACTGAGTAGACCGTATGATTGGCTGATATCTTATTCCCACCTTCAAATGGTGTAAATTTGACCACAGAATATATTTGCAGCAAAATTTTGAGTACCCCACTCCAACCCCATTTTGTTTAGTCCCTGGAGATCAGCTAAAGAATTCTTAAAGCTGTATTATTTAAGTCATTTCTGAACCTCTCAGTGCAACTTAGATACAAAAAAAAAAATAGTTTTCTCTGTTAAGCTTATGGTAGTAAATTCCAGCATGGGAATCCTTCAATATGATTATTATGATATGAAGTAGAGGAGAAGAAAAAATAAGAGGAAATACATTCCTGTAACCATTTGAAATGTGTATTTTCATATTTATTTCCCACTGCAGTGTGGGAGTTTTTTAATATATATAAGTTTTTATTAATTTTCCAGAAACAAACAACTAAATGAACAAACAGACAGACAAACAATACAGCATAAAAAAAGGGCATGGTGACTTATACTACACCGGTTCAAGTCCCCCCCATATTTCTTAACTAATATAAATTTAATACACTAATATTTTGCAACCCTAAATGGCAAATATCTCTCTATATAATAATGCTGTTTTAAAGTGGCAACATTCCATGCACTCCCATTGGCTGTAAAATGCTCTCCCTCAGCCATTGGCCCATCAGCCACCACTCAAAGTACTCACTTGCCATTGGCCGGGTGCTGGGTCTGCTCCTTTTCCCCACCCACTCCCCCTTCAGCCACTCTGCCTGGCTTTCTCTCTTAAGGAAGACGCTTCTCCTGCTTTCCTCCTGTGTGGGAGTAACGTTTCCCTCAGTGGCTGTTGGTAGGTGTAATGAAATGGCAGTTACCTGTGTTTGTTTAAAATGTTCCGGCATAAGGTTTGATTGAGATGTAGTTCCAGAGAGGGGCCTGTAGTAGTATCACTCACTGAGTTGAATGGGGCTTCTTCATCTGCTGGACTACAATTCCCAGCTGCCCCAAGGCCAAAAAGAGTGGGGGAAGAGGGACTGTCCCAAGGGGAAGGGCAGCATCAATATAGACTCCAGCCCATTCAGGGAGGAGGCAGTGTTTAGAAAGGGCGCTTGCAGCCAGTGCTGACCAGGCGGTCCAGGCCACAGTGGGAACCCTGGGAGGCATCAGAGATTCAGCCACTCCACAGTCGGCTGCACTGGGGAATGAATGGAAGTTTCCCTGCTCTCTTGGGGCAGAGAGAGAGAGAGGCTAGAGCAGAGAGCCAGAGGCCGGTGTGTAGGGAAAGAGGATGGCATTTAACCCCTATAGATTTATGCCATGTTGGTTCATAGTGTGTGCTTACTTCTACAGCTGTGCATTATTTATTTAGTGTATGTGTGTGCTCCATAACTGTATAAATAAATAAATTCTTTTATTTGGGCTAATAATCTGTATTGTGCTCTCACCACATAGGCTCCCCCACTCTGCACAATAACAAAGGGAGGGGGTAACCCAGAGAAGCAAGGAAAGGCCAGACCCTTGGGCTGCCAACATTCCAGGGATCCCCCAAAGATTAGGGATTCCATCTCCAAATAGGGAGATTCAGCAAAAGAGGTCTCAGTGTCCCTCAAAAAAGGCAGTGACAATTCAGTGAGTGGCGGCAGCGATCTTAAGGAGTGACATACGCCCAAGGGACAAGGGTGGGAGGCAAACAGCTGAGTTGTAAACTGGAGCCCGTTTCGCCACAATGGGCAATGAAGCTTGGTTCAAAGGAAGGAAACCCTTTGCAGGCCATTGTGAGGAACTCATTGGGGCCAGTCTGGCTAGAGTTGCAAGCTCCAGGTAGGGAGATTCCTGGAGATTTTCTGGTAGAGTCTATGGAAGCCAGGGTTTGAGGAAGGGAGAGGCCTCAGCTGAACAGAATGCTATAAAGCCCACCTTCCAAAGCAGTTATTTTCTCCGGGGCGGGGGGTCTGTTGTTTGGAGTTCAGTTGTGATACCTGGCGATCTTCAGGCTCCACCTGGAAGTTGGCTACCCTAGGTGATGGCAGAGATCAGTTCCCCTGGAGAAAATGGTGGACTCTGTGTCTTTATATCCTGCTGAGATGCCCCCCCCCCCATGACAGCCAATGTGATGTGGCAGTCAGGGCTTCAGAGTACAGTGAAGGCTGCAGGTGAGGGGGAGATGGAAAGCTGAAGAGTGAGGGGGAAATAAAGGTAGGTTGATGATTGACTGGGAAGGAGATAGGGTTACCAACTCCAGGTGGGAAATTCCTGGAGATTTGAGGGATGGAGCCTGAAGAGGGTGAGGTTTCAGGAGGGGTGGGACCTCTTACATGTAGAATGCCATAGACTCCAGCCTCCAAACCAGCCATTCCCTCTTGGGGAACCATTGTTGCCAATCTTCAGGTGGGGGCTGAAGATCACTCAGAATTACAACTGCTCTCCAGAAGGGAGGGGGGAGGAGATGGAAATCTGAAGACGGAGGGGCAGATAAAGGTAGGTTGATGGTTGGCTGCGAGGGAGATAGGGTTGCCAACTCCCGGTTGGGAAATTTCTGGAGATTTGAGGGGTGGAGCTTGGAGAGGGTGGGGTTTGAGGAGGGGTGGGACCTCAGACAGGTAGAATGCCATAGACTCCACCCTCCAAACCAGCCATTCCCTCATAGGGAACCATTGTTGCTAATCTCCAGGTGAGATTACTCAAAATTACAACTGTTCTTCAGGTAGCAGAGATCAGTTCTACTGGAGAAAATGGTGGACTCAGTGTCATTATACACTGCTGAACTCAGCACAGCAAATTGACACTGAGTGCCCAAGGCCAAGGCACCTGCCCAGAGCCTTTTTTTTAGAGTTCGTTGTATTTATTTCCACAATGGGCCTTATTCCTAGTAGATTAATAAATTCATTTAAAAATTATCTAAACATTCTTCCATTATTTTTCTTTACCATTGCAAACCTCAAGGCTCTGCCATAAATTTTCCTTATTTATCCATCTATTTGGATCTCTAATGAAATTTTCCCTTTTCTGTTCTTCTTGCCAATACATTTAACTACAAAACTTATATACATAGTTATTTCCATTCAAACTTAGTATTTGTTAACAAAAGCATTAGAATCCTTCTGTGGTTTTCATTAGAAAATTATCTGCACATCCTGACCCTTCTTTTTCATTATTAATATAACTCAAATAACTCTGCTACCAATTTTCTATATTTCTCCATCTGCTCAGGCTCTTACTATAGTAATTTATTTTCTATTCTTTTTACTATTGCCTTTTACAGCAAGACATGTAAAGATATCTAATTTCATTCTAGCTTAACATATAATTATTGAAAAGCAAAAGATTTGAAACCTGTAGTTGGTTCCACCTATCTTGATTTCTTGCATTACATCCATTCAAATCATTCCTATATACCTGGACTAATGTTAAACCCATACATATTAACTACTAAAGCAAAAAAGGGAAAAGAGAAAAAACTCTAAATATGAAGTGATAGTTCTATAAGTTGTTTCACTATTTATCTAAGCATCTTAACACTATTTTCCTTTCTTCTTTATAGTTTAGTTTCACTTAAGAGAAGGAAATTATGTTTTAATAAACGCTAAACCATATTAGTTAAATACAAGTTTAGTAGGCCCATCCTATACAGAGAAATATTAAGATTTCTTAATAACACTTCATTTATAAGTCTTAGGTTTTTTCTTTTTCATCAGTTATCTTCTCATCAGTAAAATCTTGTCTTTGTGTCTTTATAGACCATGTAGGTTTGCTTCGAAGATGCCCATATTAGACTTAAGTTCATGTTTAGCTGGGGAGTTTCCTTCTTCTTCCCATTTTGGAGTAAAGGAATAGAAATCTTGGATGAGTTCTTGCCTCTCTGGTTTTTCCTTTTATAAATTACCTGGGTTTGCTTAGCATTGAGGAGTCTTAGTGCAACACTTGCAAGTCTAATTTTCCCTCCTCGGTTGATTTAATTCTCCCAAGTTTAATTCTTGCTGCATTCTGAAATGGTGCAGTAGTTGTCTTGAATCTTTTCTCATCTCTGTCCTGGTTCTGTTTTGCTAAAATCTCTTCTTGCTTACCAGTTGGTTCTTTGTCTTTAAGACTTGGTTGTAACAATTTGTCCCCTTTGCTTGTAAATTCCTCTGGAGTAGTCAAGTTTACATTAAGTAATTTCTCGCAGGTGTCCTTAATTGCTGATTTAATTGTAGTCACAATCATTAATTTAAGGTCATCCCATGAAAACTGAGTCAAATTTTCTTCCTCTAAATTGTTCACCGCCTTTGGTTCATCTTCTGCTTGAAGTTACATTTTGTAGTCCACCTCCAAGTCATTTTGTATTTGAGAATACATTTTGCAGTCATCACCATCACTATTCATAGTCTCCATTGCAGAAAGACAGAAGTGTTATCTTGCTGTTTACCCAAAAGCCAAACCACATCACCAAAGAGTTATAATACCAAACACATTAACATCCATGAATCTCTCATAAAGTCAAATAGTTATTATTCATATACCTTGTAGACTTAGCAAATTTCTATGAGGCAACATTGTAAACAGAAGTTTTCTTTAAAATGGGTAAAGATCCCACTTTCAGTGTCTCTAGAGGAATTTCAGACAGATGATGTAATCCGGAAGAGGAACGGTTCCCAAACGGTTTCTGGTCTGTCATTTCAGACAGAACCATTTTAGAACCAGTTCCCTACCAGAATATATTTGTAATTTCAGTCACAAACGCTTCTGTCCCATTTAGGCAATGGGGCTGAAGTGTTTTACCTGTCAACCACTTCCAAGTAGTCTTCAGTTTCCTCTCCTGGTTCCAATGTGCTTTTCCCCGCCGTTTTTCACCCACGCAGGTGATCTCTGGCTTTTTTTTTAATGCTCACTTTATAGTATTATAGCGCTATAGCGCTATAATGGTATAACACAACAGCATTATATCAACCCCATTGGAATGCCTGGAGTGTTTTGTTATAGCGCTATAGTGCTATAAAGCGAACATTCAAAAAAAAAAAGCAGAAGATCGCCCACGCGGCGAAAAACAGTGGGGGGAAAGTGGGAAAAAGTGGTGCAGTCTGAAATGGCAAACCGCTTCAGATCCAACTCTTTACTGGAAGGGGAAAGCCATGTGTGAAATGGCAGCCCTATAGCGGTTTACTCCATGACAGATAAAAAATGGCTTCAAAACGGGTTAAAAGGGTAATGTGAAATTCCTCTATGTTTCCTTCTCTTTCTGGCAGAGCACAGTAGCTTAATCAGTCTATATTCCATTACAAAACAAAACAAAAAAAAAACCCATAATGATCAGATAACAGTATTTGTAGCCTCCTCTTTTTTTGGTTTGTAAAATTTTTAGAATCTTGTCTCCATATCTTTTAGACGCCGTTTACTCTAGAGAAGGGGGGGAGAATACCGCTCCTCCTTCTCTTGTTTTCTTGATTTTCACCAGGGGGTTAATTCAGGAAGTTTCTTAATTCTTTGTAGATTTTAGTTGCTTTTAGATATATTCACAATCTTCACCTTTGTTGGAGGTTTAGAGTCAGTTCTTTAAGTTACACACCCACCTCACCCCGTGTCCAGTAGCGACAGCTAAACTCCAAAGAGAGGATCTTTGTCTGCTTGGTGCTTCAGGAAAAGCCTGGTTTCCCCCGCTGCTGCCATGAAACAGGAGTATCAGCCGAGATTCCCATGCGCCCTACCATCATCCCGAGTGAGGGGGGGTCTCAAAGAGCTTGAGGCCCCTCAAACCAAGTGAAAAAGTTGGTGCACAAATGATGTCCCCAGGTTATTGAGGACAAACTGCAAGGGATTACTCTGTCTATTGCATCGTTGGTGTCTCAGAAACTTGTGTCTGGCCATTGTTGAAGACAGTTGTGTAGTCTGTTCCAGCAGACGTTTTCATGTTCTCCATCACCTCCACTTTTCTTTCAGCTTCCATGCAGCCTTGTATTGTACCATGTTACAACGGGGAACTGTGAATGTGGAATTATAACTGGCTCTTCTTCTATACATATAGCTGTATTTAACTTGTAGCAGTTAAATTATTTTACGTAATCTTTTAAAATGTTCCGGAGCAGGCTACAGTACATTATCATAATATCTTTGCCCCGATATAGCTCGTCTGTAATGAGTTTATACTAGATAACTTGACAATGTTGGATTTGTTTTAATAAGTCTGCATAGTTTTTTCCTCCTTAAATTGCTTTACCCATATAATGTACTTCTCACCAGATGGCACATAATTTAATGTACATCTTCTCCCTCTCTATTCATATAAGTATGGGAAGAAAGAGATACTTCTTCTCTTGCTGCTTTGTCTGAGCATCCAACATGACCCTCAGTTATCCTACTACATGATGTATAACATAATCCAAAGGTGGTGGCAGCTACCAATTTATAGTATTTTGTCACTGATTAAAAGTCTGGTACCAAGCAGACCAAACAGGTTTAGAAAGATGTAACTTTGATTAGGATTGCAGTATTACTAACTTTGTTGCAGCTGGGGTAGTGAACCCCCATTCTGATCTGGCTGACTACCAATATACCCCCTCCCCCTCTAGCACACCAGTCAGTGACAGAAGAATATTAATAGTCCTGTAACTGTTAGCAGACAGTCTTTTTTGCCAAGCATAGAATATTTCTGAAGGCATATCATCTTGAATCACACAGCATACTGCTGCAGCTACACACACACACACACACACCTGTCTACAAAATGAGGATACCCATATACTTTATATATAAATGCCAGTATTTCTCAACAGACTTGTAAGTGTGGTGCCTTGCTTTCAGATGATTCATCCACCATGCAGAGATCCCTGTAGCAAAGGTTTAATATATCTAATTTATCAATGTCAACACTGCTCCTAATCTTTTTGGCCAGTGTCAAACTCTGAAAGCTATCATCTATTCATTCTGCAGTGCAGTATGGAGAGGAAGATGTACAGTTGGAGAAAAATAATCTCTAGAAGATCAGGTTATTGTTGTTTTTCCTGAACACCTCAGCAAGAACAGAAGATGGAAATCTTTCTTTTAAAAAAAAGATGTGTAAGGTTCACATATTTTTGTTTCCTGTGGGTACATTTTTTTTGGGACAGATCTTTACCTTCATTATATAACTTGTGTAAGGATAGGTGTAAGCTGAACACTTAGTTTAATTTTTTTTATAATGCTTTTTGATTACCCAGACCAATATATTTATTTTAGTTATTGAACAGATACTATTAAATACTTAAGTTATAATTTTCTGATACAAAAAGACTGCTCTTTAAACAGGAAGTTAGGCCCGGCTCATGTACGCAGCCAGCTAGGTGAATGCATACTTGACAAGCATATAGGGACTTCTCTGAATAACAATGTGTGTGAATTGCTTAAACATGATTTGTAATGGTGGGGTTGAAATTTCTGAATCACATGGAAGCCATTTACCCCATAGAGATGCCTTCCACATAGTTATTCCTTGCATATGCTTCATTTATATCCTGCCTTTCTCCACAAAGTGGATTACATTGTTCTTGCCTTCTCATAAGAACATAAGAGATGCCAATGTTGGATCAGGCCAAAGGCCCATCCAATCCAACACTCTGTATCACACAGTGGCCAGAAATACCAGTGCCATCAGGAGGTCCACCAGTGGGGCCAGGACATTAGAAGCCCTCCCACTGTTGACCCCCCCAAGCACCAAGATGACAGAGCACCACTTGCCCCAGAGTCCCTATCTATACCTTATGGCTAATAGCCACTGATGGACCTCTGCTCCATATGCTTATCTAATTCCCTTTTGAAGCCGTCCATGCTTGTAGCCGCCACCACTTCCTGTGGCAGTGAATTCCAAGTGTTAATCACTCTTGGGGTGAAGAAATACTTCCTCTTATCCATTCTAACCCTACCACTCAGCAATTTCATGGAGTGCCCACGAGTTCTTGCATTGTGAGAAAGGGAGAAAAGTACCTCTTTCTCTACCTGCTCTTTCCCATGCATAATCTTATAAACCTCAATCATGTCACCCCTCAGTCATCGTTTCTCCAAGTTAAAGAGCCCTAAGCACCTTAACCTTTCCTCATAGGCAAAGTGTTCCAACCCTTTTATCATTTGAGTTCCACTTTTCTGCCCTTTTTCCAAAGCTATAATATCCTTTTTAAGATGTGGTGACCAGAATTGCACACAGTATTCCAAATGAGGTCGCACCATTGATTTATATAGGGGCATTATGATATTGACTGATCTGTTTTCAATACTCTTCCTAATAATCCCCAGCATAGCATTGGCCTTCTTTATTGCAGTCACACACTGTCTCGACATTTTCAGTGAGTTATCTACTACAATTCCAAGATCTCTCTCTTGATCAGTCTCTGCCAGTTCAGACCACATCAACGTGTATTTATATTTAGGATTTTTGGCTCCAGTGTGCATCACTTTGCACTTGGCCATATTGAACCCCATTTGCCATGTTGACGCCCACTTGCCCATCTTTGACAGATGCCTTTGGAGTGCCTCACAATCCTCACTGGTTTTCACCACCCTGAACAACTTCGTATCATCCGCAAATTTAGCCACTTCACTGCTTACTCCCAACTCCAAATCATTCTCCATTTTATCCTCACAACAACCCTGTGAGGTAGGTTAGGCTGAGTGTGTGTGACTGGTCCAAGGTCACCCAGCAAGCTTCCATGGCAAAGTGGGGTTTTGAACCTTGGTCTCCAAGGTTGTAGTCCAATGCTCTAACCATTAAACTATGTTGGCTCACTCATTTGTATTTCAATCGGACACATCCACACAAACACATATGATTTAAGGCGGGGTTTTTAACCTGAAATATTAGTTACCAGTACTCGATATGGGTTTTCATTGATGAGTATGGCCCATTATGCATGTACATCTTACTGCAGATTTTCAGAGCAGTAAGCCTTTAATCTTTATTTCAGATTCTGTGCCTGCCTTACGCACCATTTTTTTCCTCTGGTGTATTTATTCTGCAGCTACAATTTTAAAAACCTGCACTTTTCTAAATTGGGGTGGAACATCACTTGTGACATGTTGGGGTGGTGTCCAAAGGCTTGTTTTTTTAAAAAATTACACAATTGCCCTATTGTAGTTGTGCAGTAGTGTGCAGCAGGCACCTTCCATTTAAATCCTTGTAACTACCCCAAATCAAAGGCCCTTAGATTCTCTAGAACCTTCCATAATGGTCTTAAGGTGATAAGCATACTGGGGGGGACTTTGGAGACAGTCCCCTCCTTTAGCTACCTGGGTATCATTTTTAACTACAATTTATAATGGAAACCACATATGCAGGCGGCCCTCAAAGCTGCGAATATTACAATCAAGGCGATCAAAAAATTATTTTACTCTAAAGGCGCAAAGCATATACCAGCTGCCATTAAGATCTTCAATGCCAAGTTTACCCCGCAGATCCTTTACGGGTGTGCGGTGTGGATTGAAGGTGTATCTGAAATCCTTTACTCCCCCCTACACACCTTTTTGAGGGAAATTGCGGCAGTTCCGAGATGTGTAGCGGGAACCGCATTTAAGGTTCAATTTGCCCAACCATCAATTGAAAAGAGAGTTTGACTCGCAGCTTTTAAACTGTTTGTGAAGAAGGGTGCCCAGGGAGGTAGCATAAATAAAGTGGGCTTCTCACATTTAATCCCCCGTGACACCTACAAGAGTAGTCGAGCAAAGTTAATTAAACAGAAATTAACAAGTTTGGGGATTGATATAACAACTCCAATGTCAAACGAGTCGCTCAGAGAAATTAAATCAAAACTAAAGGATCTTGACTGCAGTAGCACCCTTCAAAGTGCCTGACGTACTTGCTCTGGTTTATCTTTGGGGCCCCCCCCCCCCCGGAGGCTATCCCGTCATATTGCTATACTTTAAAGATTCCAAGACAACGCAGAGCCTTCACTCTGGCGAGACAATTCCTCTCCCTCTAAGGTGCTTTCTGGTCGTTTTTCAGGACTTCCATTCTTGGAACGAGTTTGTGACTGCAGACATGAGATGATAGAAACCATGGATCATATAATGCTTTTCTGCCCTAAGTGGAATAAGGAAAGAGAGATATATATCATGCCTGTTATGAGGAAAGAAAAGCTTCTCTTCCTTCCTTGGGTAGTTTCAGTGTTATTGTCTGATAATTCCTCTGACAATCAAACCACCGTGATAGTGGCTTCCTTCTTAGCTGCGGTGATCAGGAAAACAAATTTCCCTGAGTTCAACTAGCCTACTGCTGATAACTGTCTTTATTATTATTATTATTATTATTATTATTATTATTATTATTTCCTTGTGGTTCATGTTTTACACATGCATTTTAGTGTTAGTTCATTGAATGAAAGGGAACACAAAGGAACAAAGGCAAAGGGGGAAAACCCAAAGTTTAAACTGACCAGACTTTTTTTTGACACAAGCAAAAAAAGCCCTGTTTTTCATAATGCCAAGGGTATTCTCTGCTGTGTTATCAGCCACTGTGAAAATGGGAGAGTCACAAAATCTCATAATATGGGGAAACATATTGAGTGTATAGAATGCACGGTAGAACCCACTGACACTGGCATTGCAAGCTGTGATCATTGACAGCAACGATATTGACAAATATCCATCTTTTTATAATGATAGATGCACAAACCTCAATAGCAAAAGGCCCTAGTGATAAAACAAATAAAAGGACAGACAGGGGGCAACCTTGCTTTACAACTCTGCAAATTTTAAATGTTTAAGAAAGTATATTATGGAGTGATATTTTGGCACTGGAATCTGAATAAATAATCATGTCTCAATCTATGAATTTCCCCCAAAAACTAAATGCAGACAAATATTTCAAATAAACACTGATTTTCTACCATATCAAATGCTTTTTTTTCATCAAGGAAGAGAAAAGGAGATTTAATATGTTGGGTTGTAGCTACCCCTATCAAATGTAATACCTTCCTCATGTTAGTGGTTACAGAGCCTCCAAGAATAAAACTTGTTTGATCTCAAGAAATGTATTGTAATTCTTTTGATAATTTTTGATAATATCAAAGTCAAGATTTTATAGTTGTAATTTAGAAGAGAGATCTGATGGTAGTAACTCACATTTTAGGATCTTTCCCTTCTTTAAGTATGAGTGTAATTATGGCATCTGCCTGAGGCCCTGGAAGGCAATTCCTTTGAGAGTCTGCATTTATTGCATGCCAAAGCAGCTGGGCAAGGACAGGAGAAAAAGTTGACAAAACTCCACAGTTAAGTTATCAAGGCCTGATGTTTTAGTCTTCTTCAGGTTTTTCATTGAGCCCATTCCTTTTATCTTTTCTTCTTCAAAAATGCTGATAAACCAATAATAAAGCTAATGCTAATAATAATGATGATGATGATGATGATGATGATGATAATAATAATAATAATAATCATAATAATGAAGCTTTATTAGCTTCCCAGATAGAGTTAGCAGATATTCTCTTGTCTATATTGATAGCAAAAAAAATCATCAAGATCAGCTTCGAATTTCATCCTTATCTATTTAATAAATTATTGTTAAAATGCCAACTGGTGTTCAGGATAGGTAGCTGTGTTAGTCTGTCTGTAGCAGTAGAAAAGAGTATGAGTCCAGTAGCACCTTTAAGACTAACAAAGTTTGTGGTAGGGTATGAGCTTTTCGTGACTCATACTCTACCACAAATTTTGTTAGTCTTTAAGGTGTTACTGGACTCTTACTCTTTTCAACATGTTCAAAATACATTGTAAGTCGAGCTTCAGTGAAAAAAGATCATGGTCAGCAAATCTCATTGTTTCTATCTCTATACCAGTGTTCACTCTAAGCTGAGTTAGTGTGAGCTAGCTCAAAGTTTTTTAGCCTCTGGCTCACACATTTTTGTCTCAGCTCAGAAAGGATGGCTCCAGAGCAAATTAATTTATGCAGGAGCCAAATCCCTCACTCACAACTTTAATGCCAGTAGCTCACAATGTAGAATTTTTGCTCACAAGATTCCACAGCTTATAGGGAGCATTGCTCTATACTCTGAATAAATTTTAACAATGCATTTAATACTAAGAATAGATCGATCCAAGAGTAAGAATTATGAACTTGGGGGGTATAGTGTCTCAAAATAAGGGTAACATGCTTGCCAGATATCTGTCAGTTCATAAGACTTAAAGATCTTTTTTTAAAGTATGAGCTAATGATGTCCCACTTCACTGATCTGTCTACCATATTAAGCATTATGACATTAAAGTCACCTTCTAAGATTTAGTTCCCAAATGCAGAGGACAAGATAACTTCCTGTAGGTTTCCATAAAAATTGGACTCACTACTGTTTGGTGTAGATGAGCTGTTGACTTTTAAAGTTTCATCTGTTCCTTGTGTTTGATAAAATATGATTCCAGAACCTGCTAAGAACAAGGAGGAAAGTTTTTATTCTTAAAACAGAGGAGTCTTGGCAGCTGTCTACCCAAAGTATTGGGACAGTTGTGGAGAATGGATTGATTTCTCATGGTACATCCTCAGGCAATTTTTCAATGGGGATTTAAACGGAATGTTTAAATGTAAACAGCTGTAAAAGGTCAATAGCAGTCTTTATACCTCATTTCACTTAAAATAAAATCCAAATAGAATGATAGGCAACCTGAGTTATCCGATTCTTGCTCTTGACCATGATTTAAAGACCACTTTGGGCATATATCCTTTCTTTTTTAGCTCAGGTACCATGAATACTCAATGTATAAATCAGGGATGGTTAAAAAATGTACATCCTCTGTCAAGAAAGTCACTGCATTTCTCAGTCTGCTACTGCATAAAGCAGAACTAAGTATATAGTTAAGCTGCTTTTTTTTTTTTTTTTTTGCTCTTGGTTCTCTGCCACAAAGAACTATCTTGCAATAATTAATCTGTTGCTTTATAGCAGCAGAAATGAATGCAGGGGCATCCTGGCACCACTCTTGGTGAGAGGAAGATGGGGTGATGTTTAAGTTGGCTGTGGCTAAGTTGGTAGAGCATCTTCTTGGCTGGCCAAAGGTTCCAAGTTGAATCCTCAGCATCTCCAGTTAAAAGGGTCAGGTTGTAGGTGATACAAAAGACCTCCACTTGGGACCTTGGACAACTGATGCCAGTCTGAATAGATAATACTGACCTTGATGGCCCATTGGCCTTATTCAGCACAAGGCAGCTTCATGTGTTGACTCATCTCTCTCCCACCCAACCAAAATATCATCAAAAGGAAGATCATCCAGGACAGGCAAAAGGTTCAGCATCTGCTATAAGCCTGTTTCTTCCTTCCTTCCTTCACGTTGGAACTCTGTTGGTCAGTTATCCTATGGCTGTAGAAGTAAAACAGAGGGCATATCAGCCATAGCCACTGGCCACAGGAAGATGGGGGTTTGCACAAGACTGCATATTTTCCAGCAAGAAATTCCATATCATTGGGATTTCTTTGTTATTTTTTTAAAAAATAATCAACATTATTTTGGAGCAATTTGGTAAAATGGAATGTAAATTAAAAAGAAAGAATGGGTAAAACTCCTCCCTATTTCTCTGGGAATAGTTCTTTCACACACTGATGTAATGTAGTGCATACTTATTGGTGGTGATAAGTGGTGTCAAGTCACAGCCAACTTATGACAACCCCCTAGAGTTTTCAAGGCAGGAGATGAACAAAGGGTTTTTTGTGATTGCCAGCCTCTGCTTTGTGACCCTGGACTTCCTTGGTGGTCTCCCATCCAAATACTCACCAGGGACAACCCTGCTTTGTGTTATGCACCGATACAGTTTCCCTGCAACATGGGGCTGCCCGAGAAAGAGTGGGCTTCAGGACGAAACAATAGACCATCAGGATCCTGGCAGCCACTTATTAGGATTCGATGACTGTGTAAATAGCCTCTTGTTTGGAGCGGGTGTGTGATGGGTGTGCCGTTTTATGGGCTTATAAGCAGGGCTCCGGCCCCTCTAGAGTTGTTCTTAGTTTGAGCTGATTCACAGTAAACTATGAGCTGATCACTACACGCGTCTCGAACCAGTATATTTCACTTAGGTTCTGAAATCTGACAATATCAGGCTAGCGTGGGCACATATTAAAGCTGCACTACACTTACTTGTGCATGAACCTGAGTGTTCAGTAGCCACTTTTTGTTTAATGATCATCATCTCAAATTTACTTCTTGTCTGTGACCGGGATGGAGAACATGCCACTTTCACACTGAATGCATAAAATCACAAATACTCTGGCATCCCTCATCATGTTTATAATAGCAGCTCAGAGGTGAAAGGGCTGGTGAAACATCTTTCAGGAGACCAGCACTCAGTTTTGAAAAAATATGTAGGGAGCAACTTGGAACCTTAAAGCAAATTTAGTGTTGAATCTTTTCTAACCTTCAAAACTTGGATGGGGAAGGAGGATTCTGGCACACATACTCTCCTATACGTTTTTTCAAGTAAAAGTTGCTATCCGTCTCAGCTAGAATAGCTTGGATTTCATCCATCTGCTTAGCACTTAACGTTTTAATAGCCCTGTGATTGAATTTTTCATTACTAAGCAATTAGCACTTCAGATTTAAAGAGCTCTGTTGGAGACATCTCCACTCCAACAGACTTTCTGTAAGATTCAGTTAAGTGGAGATTATCTTGTGGTGTCTTCACCAAAGGGTATGTTGCTATAGAGGTTGAAAGGCATCTCTGTGTGGTTAGGGCTGATTTTTGGCCGGAAAACATGGGTCAGATGTCACAACTGCTTTGTCTTGAGATCTGCAACCCAAGGACATTGATGATCAGTGCTGGAAAATCTGTGTATGTAGTTCAGTGAAAAAAGTACTCAGTTTTGACAAAAGATCTCCTTTAAGAGCACCATCCACTAACTGTACAATATCAGAAAGGATTCATTCCAGTGAAAATTGATACCCCTTGTTTGTCAGTAACTGCCTATCTTTATTTATTTATTTATTTATTTATCCTTCGACTTGATATACCGCCCTAACCCCCGTAGGGGTCTCTGGGCGGTTTACAATTCTTGGGTGCTAATCACCTATCTCAATCCTAACTATGGCCACACATTGGTACAAGGGGGGGGGAGTTCCCTACCAGCACCCTGGTGAAGGCTTTTCCCCCGGCTCGGCTTCTTCTGGCTATATACGATGTCCGATATCTTGCATATTATTCCTGCCATTCAATTAAAAAAAAAATCATTACACTTAACCTCCAGAATATTTAGAGGAGTTAGATGGAGGGGAAAGAGAAAAGAGAAAAAAAACCCCTTTTTATTATTCACATATCCAGACATTCATACCAGTAGAATTTCATCCAACCAATAAGGACAGGAACAGTGCATTCCTAAACAGAATCACACCCTACTAAAAACATTTATTTCAAGATATTTTGAATGGCATAGCTCTGTTTAGGATTGTACCATAAACTACTGCTGATAAAAATATCTAAGAAATAATATTTCTTAATAGTCAATACTTCATTTTAAGGTTAACATTCCACAAATTCTAACTTACTATTCAGGAGACACTGCTGAGGATGCAGGAGTTAATTTTGCAACTTCTCTTCATTGCAATCTCAAAATGTGGAGAAATGAACTTTGCAAAATAGATGGGACATGACATGAATTGTCCTTATAAAGCATCAAGGACAAAACCTATGAATGCAGCATACTATAGTCTAGTATTCTTGACTATATTTGAATTATGGCTGCACTCCAAATATTATTGTGAGCCCAATGCTGTCTTTCTGAGACACTTGAGCACAAAATCACCCCCCCCCAAAGACTTCTGTCATAAAATAATAGTTTTCTAGAAACTACTGCAAGAAGTTCAATTTAGATAACAAGCTAGGAGAATTTTATTGTGGAAAGAATAATCTGGCCTCTTTTGTGATTCTGTCTGATTATGTGTTAAGTTAGGGGTGTCAAACTCATTTATTATGAGGGCCGGATCTGACATAAATGAGACCTCGTTGGGCCGAGCCATGTGTGTCATAAAATGTAATGCCAGGTAGCAAAGATATAAACTTTATAAAGGACACAAACACAAAGGGTTTTTTTTACTTAAAATAAAAACATGCTTAAAACAGTAGCACTCTTGCAATATTTTGTTTATTTAACAGTGTCTGATAACTGACACCTCTTGCTCTGAATTATTGAATCAAAATGTCTGTGCTGTTGCAATCTTAAGTATGCTGTTCAGGTGTGTATCTGTAAGTAGCAAACTTATGATGACGTTGCAGCAGCAGAACTGGAAGCAGCAGCAAAAGACAGCCAGTTCCACTACGGGCCTGATAGAAACCCTCCGGAGGCCTGATCCGGCCCCGGGCCACATGTTTGACACCCCTGTGTAAAGTAAACAGGGGATACCATCTTTTTGATGTAGATTACATTCTGGACATTACCAAAGTGAATTTGAAAGGTGATAACAAACTTATTTCAGTCAAGATGTGATGACACCAGAGGTCCTTAGCCCTTTGCCCTTGAGGATCTTCCTATAGTTGCCAGCTTCAGTTTGGGAAATTTCTGAAGGTGTGTGTGTATGTGCACACGCGTGTGCACAGAGGATAGAGTCTGGGGAGGAGATAATGCTCATCGGGGGTGATGCTGTAGATTCCATCCTCTAGAGCTGCTCTTTTCTTTAGGGGAACTGATCTCTGGAGTTCAGTTGTCATTCTAGGAGAACTCCAAGCCCCACCTTAAAGTTGGTAAACTTGCCTAACTGTTTCCCTAAGGCAAAACAAATGCAACCCCCTTCGAGCTGTGCTGCTTCATACCCCAGGTATTTTCTTACCATAAAGGAGTCATTTATTCTCTCATCTCAACTATTTGTGTGTGGAGAGCTCTGTTAAAAAAGACATTGAGTCAGTTTAGATGCCCTTAGATGTCAGTGCCCCAACCACTGATGCAGAAGAGGCTGAAGTGGACCGGTTCTATGAAGACCTACAACACCTCCTAGAACTAACACCAAAAGAAGATGTCCTCCTCATCATAGGGGACTGGAATGCTAAAGTAGGAAGTCAAAAAGTAACCAGAATAACAGACAAGTTTGGCATTGGAGAACAAAATGAAGCCGGGCAAAGGCTAACAGAGTTTTGTCAAGAGAACACGCTGGTCATAGCGAACACCCTCTTCCAACAACCTAAGAGGCGACTCTGCACATGGACATCACCAGATGGGCAACACCGAAATCAGACTTATTACATAATTTGCAGTCAAAGATGGAGAAGCTCTATCCAGTCAGTAAAAACAAGACCTGGAGCTGACTGTGGCTCAGATTCTGAGCTACTCCTTGCAAAATTCAGGCTTAAACTGAAGAAAGTTGGGAAAACCACTAGGCCATTCAGATTTGACCCAGATCAAATCCCTGATGAATATACAGTGGAGGTGAAGAATAGGTTTAAAGGACTAGATTTGATAGAGTGCCTAAAGAACTATGGACAGAGGTTCGTGACATTGTACAGGAGGCAGCAATCACCACCATCCCAAAGAAAAAGAAATGCAAGAAAGCAAAGTGGCTGTCTGATGAGGCTTTACAAATAGCAGAGGAAAGAAGGAAAGTGAAAGGCAAAGGTGAAAGGGAAAGATTTACCCAACTGAATGCAGGTTTCTAGAAAGGAGAACAGCAAGGAGAAATAAGGAGGCTTTCCTGAATGAACAATGCAACAATGAACAGCGAGCCCTGCCACCTGGGTGCCGGTAGGTAGCCCCGACCCCTGTAAACATGTGGCCTTAGTTAGGGATGATTCAGAACGGTGTAAACCGCTCAGGGACCCTTCGGGGTTTCGAGCAGTATAGAAATCTAATGTATAAATAAATAAATAAATAAATAAATAAAGT
>NW_015165252.1:687424-707225 GCF_001447785.1 Gekko japonicus
AAGCACCAGCCCAGCGGAGCCGGAAGGGACGTTGCCGGGCTGGAAGCAGGCGAAGCCGCGCACCTCAGGAGGAAAGAGCCACCACCGAATGCCAGAAAAAGAACACCCGCCAGTCCAGAGACCCGACCAGAGCCGAGCCAAGCCGATAAAAGAAACGACGACGACAACCACCACCATCATAGGGGGGTGCCGGTAGGCTGTCCCATCCCTGTATACACTGTGGCCCTAGTTAGGGGAAATGGTGACTAGCACCACCAAACCTGTAAGCCGCTCAGAGACCCCTACCAAGGGATTCGAGCGGGATATTAAATTGAAGGTTAAATAAATAAATAAATAATAAATTAAGGGATTGTTCTAGACAAAGCTGGCCATGATAAAGGATAAAAATGGTAGGGACCTAACAGAAGCAGAAGAGATTAGGAAAAGATGGCAAGAATATACAGAAGAATTATATAAGAAGGACCTCAATGTCCTTGACAACAACGGTGTAATCACTGACCTTGAGCCAGACATCCTGAAATCCGAAGTCAAATGGGCCTTAGAAAGTTTTACTAACAACACAGCTAGTGGAGGTGAGCTATTCAAAGTCTTAGAAGATGATGCTCTTGAAGTGCTGCACTCAATTTGCCAGCAAATTTGGAAAACATAATAGTTGCCACAGGATTGGAAAAGGTAACTATACATTCCAATCCCAAAGAAGGGCAATGCCAAGGAATGTTCAAACTATTGCACAATTGCACTCATATCACACGCTAGCAAGGTCATGCTCAAGATCCTACAAGCTAGGATTCAGCAGTACATGGACAGAGAACTGCCAGAAGTACAAGCTGGGTTTGAAAAGGGAGAGGAACTAGAGATCAAATTGTCAACATTCGCTGGATTATGGAGAAAGCAAGAGAGTACCAGAAAAAGATCTACTTTTGCTTCATTGACTACACTAAAGCCTTTGATTGTGTGGATCACAAAAAACTATGGCAAGTACTTAAAGAGATGGGAGTACCGGACCACCTCACATGTCCCTTGAGAAACCTGTATGAGGGTCAAGAAGCGACAGTTAGAACAGGATATGGAACAATTGATTGGTTTAGCATATGAAAAGGAGTACAACAAGGATGTATATTGTCCCCTTGCTTATTTAATTTATATGCTGTGAAATGCCAGCCTAGATGATTTATTTATTTATTTATACCTTCGGCTTATATACCGCCCTGACCCCGAAGGGTCTCTGGGCGGTTTACATAGTGGTTGTAACCAACCAATTAATCCTGACAAGGGCCACATTGTCTACAGGGTGGTGACAGCCTACCAGCACCCCGGGCTAGTTGTCATCTGGCTTCCTTCCGCGGCTTCAGATATTGGCATCCTGGTGCCCTTTCTGGAGCCGATCTTCCCCGAGCAGCTTCTTCCGGCAGGTCTCGTCCTGGCACGTAGCTCTGTGTTGGCTGCAGTTCTGGCTACTGTGCACAGGTGGCTCCATCGCACTGTGCCGCACGTCACCACGCTCTCCAAGGCTCCACTTTCTCTGGGCTCCGCCTCCGACGTTGCTCCACCGGGTCGCCAATATTTGCTCCGCCGCCATTGTTGCCGCCGCCGAGCCCTTTACCTCACAAGGAGGAGGGGTGCCCCCTGCCACCTAGGGCAGGTACCCACTTTATCTACTTGCATTTATGATGCTTTCGAACTGCTGGGTGGACGGGTGATTCAGAAACCAGAATTAAGATTGCTGGGGGAAATATCAACAACCTCAGATATGCAGACGATACCACTCTAATGGCAGAAAGTGAAGAGGACCTAAAGAGCCTCTTGTTAATGGTAAAAGAGGAGAGCGCAAAGGTTGGCTTGAAACTCAACATCAAAAAAACTAAGATCATGGCATCCAGCCACATCACTCCTTGGGAAATAGAAGGACTTTATGGAAACAGTGACAGACTTCACGTTCCTGGGATCCAAGATCACTGCAGATGGTGACTGCAGACATGAAATTAAAAGACGCTTGCTCCCTGGGAGAAAGTCGATGGCAAATCTTGAAAGCATAATAAAAAGTAGAGACATCACCCTGCCAACAAAAGTCTGTATGGTCGAAGCAATGATATTCCCAGTAGTACTGTGTGACTGTGAGAGTTGGACCATAAGGAAGGCCGAGCACCGAAGAATAGATTCTTTTGAATTATGGTGCTGGAGAAGACTCTTGAGAGTCCCCTGGACTGCAAGAAGATCAAATCAGTCAATCCTAAAAGAAATCAACCCTGACTGTTCCCTGGAAGGCCAGATACTGAAGCTGAAGCTCAAATACTTTGGCCACCAAATGAGAAGGGAGCACTCACTGGAGAAGACCCTGATGCTGGAAAAGACTGAAGGTCAAAGAAGAAAGGGACGGCAAAGGATGAGACGGTTAGACAGTGTTATCGAGGCAATGAACATGAAATTAAGCAAACTCTGGAGCATGACAGAAGACAGGAGGGCCTGGCGTGATGTGGTCCATGGGGCTGCGAAGAGTTGGACTCGACTGTGTGACTGAACAACAAAAAGATGTCAATGATGAAAAAATGAATGTCATCATAGCCAAGGTGCTAGCGTTTTAACCCAGCAATTATTGACAATTCAATGGTAATACATTTTGATGCAATTAAGATTATTGGTTCTTTTGAAGGTATTCTCTAGAGAGATCTGCCTTCTGTCCATTTCTTTGGAGGAGATGAAAAACTTTTTATTTACCAGGCTTTTAATTAGCCGTACAATATTAGCATGTTTGTTTTAAATATTTCATTGCTTCCTCATTTCAATAGGAAATTCATTTTGTGGCATTTTTATGTTGTCTGTGATTTACATGTTTATGTTTTTAGACATCTGCCTACAGTACTTACTGGCAGATGGATGGAATGTATGTTTTTAATTATGTGGTAGTGATCCAAAGGTCTATGCAGAAAACTTTCCCTTGTGCTGCAGGAGTCTTTTACTTCTTGATAAACCCCATCCCCCTCAAATCAGAGGTTTTAAAATGGACTTTTATTTCTTTTGTTGTGTTTATTCATTTGTTTCTTATGTATAATTGTATCTCACCTGTCCAGAAATGCCAGTAGAAATAAAGTACCGTTTCAAAGCACCATCTCTACACTATAGCTGTAATACTGCAGGACCAGAACTTCACCCATTAGCCACCGGCTTTTTTCGGAAATCCAAGCCAGGCGAATCATTACAGAGGTATTTCCAAAATTCTGAGCAACTATTGCCCGTGCCCTGGTCCTTGCCCCAGATGTCAGCTCAGAAAATATGAGCTCACAAAAAAATGGATCCTCCCCATTGAAATTAAAGAACAGCTATACTTTAATCAGAGAAATAGTGGGTCTCATGCCATGAAGCACAATGCTGCAGCCCCAGGAGCTGATGCAGGTGGTGAAAAGGGGGGATTGCTATACCCCTCCTCCTATATGATCAAAGTGATTATTGCGATCCTAGTTTGAGCTTTAAAAAAAACCCCTCAATCTATGAAAACAAGCTATGATATTCTGTATGTAATATTTCAAGAGGATTTGCATATAACTGCTTTATTAGCAATTCATTTTATTAATTATCATCACTGAGCATTACCACTGAAGTGTAAATAATATTACCATCACCATTCCAGCACACATAACTCAGTATCAGATCACTCTGTTTTATATGCAGCAAGTCCCAGGTTCAATCCAGCATCCTCACCTGGATAGGATTTCAGGTAATAAAAGACCTCTGCCTGAAATCTTGGAGAGTCACTCCCGGTCAAACACAATTCATTGGTTCAACTAGATAACCACCTAAGTCAATGACTCAGTGCAAGACAGTGTTATCAATGCAATGATCATGAAATTGGGCAAACTCTGGAGGACGGTGCTTGGCGTGATATGGTCCATGGAGTCATGAAGAGCCAGACTCGACTGTGCGACTGAACAACATCAAAAAGATAGCTTCATATGTTCGTTATTGCATCTTTAGCAGTTAAATCATTAGAAAACAAACTCTACTATATTTATTTTGTATAAACTTAGTAATGATCTTTTTTAAAAGTGCTTTTGGATTTAGACTTCAAGTTTTTAAAGCAAAGTGTTTATTGTTTGGTATTTATACTCTGCTTGGTTATGTATATCTTTGATGTAGTATGTTGTAATACATTTTTTAAAAAGAAAACAAACTGGACAAGTAGGATAACATAGTCAGTGACATCTCATTTTCCTCAGTTATCAGTGCCTAGAACCTTTCTATGTAAAGACAATTGTAGCAAAGGGAATGGAGTTAAATATATAACAGATGTTCTTTGAATATCTGGACCAAGAAATACTAGTCTATACAAAAAGCCGGGAAGCACTGATAATGAACTTGAATTGTATGCTATGCTTAAACAGTTTTAAAGCACTTTAGAATATTTGAGACAGAATCCTCTTCTTTTTTGTCTTTTCCAATTTTAACAGAAAAACAAACATTAATTTCCATGTTATGGAACATTTAACTTTTTCCCATTTCTATCTTAACTTAAAATTCCCTGAAGTCATTAATTCTCAACGGCAGCATTAATCCCCTGAAAGTGAACTAGAATCCTTCTGGCATTAGAGGATACAGAAGGTGGGGTATAAATGTAATAAATAAATAAATAAATCCAGCATTGCCAGTTTTATAAAGGACTGGGGAGAGGGAGTGGCGCGACCCGCGCCGGACTCTCCACGAGTCCGAAGCAACGAAGACAATGGAGATGGATCTACAGAAGACCCCGGAGACGTCAGGCCCCTTCCCCAGTGACCGCAGAGAACACGAGGGTGGGGGAAAGGGAAGGAGACGGAGATGGGAAATGGGTCCACAGTGGACTCCCTCCCTCAGCAACCGAGACAAGGGGGATGAGCCTGGGCAAGGGAAAGAGACATGTGGTGGGGTCTAGCCTTACCGGGTGTGGAGACGCCGAGGCAGCTGACGTTGGGGCCCTTGTGCGCGCAGGAAGCGGGCACTCCCCTATACGCACAAGCACTAGGCAGGCCAACCGGGGAGACAGAGGGAGGCGGGACCTATAGAGAAACTTACCAGAGACCTGAGGAACTTGGTGATGGGCACGAAGCTGAAGCAATAGGATTAGGAAACACAGAAAGGGGTGTGTCACTACCAGTGGAAAGAGGGATATAAGAAGAGATGTGGAGCAGTACCGGGGAGGAATGTCGGAGTCAGCTAATGTGTCAATCGAGAGAGAAGGGAACGTGGCTGTACAACCGAGAAAGGTGGCTGGGGCAGTGATATAACTTCCCACCCCTTTTATTTCTGAGGTACTCGCGTCCCTCTTTCGTTCTTCGTCACGGCGAGCGGGGTCACGTGGCCTGGGGAGTTCCCAGAGCCTGACAGGGAGATTTATTTATTATTTATTTACAAAATTTATATGCCACATTTCTACCCTTACAAGGTGGCTAACAATTTAAAAAACACAGAATAAAATTACATTATAAAACCATTAAAATCAACCCTCTCCAAAATATGCATCATTAAAGCAATTTTAAAAGAGTTTTAAAACAGAGTTAAAATACATACAAAGCAGTGTAAATACATACAAAGCATAAAAACATTGGTTAGGGAGAAGGTTTCTGTTAAGTAGGTTCCATGGATAAGCAGACCCCAAGTCTAATGATCAGCTCTAGTTCATTAGTGATTTCAGCTAGAACAAGAATAGGGCTGCAGCCCTGTTTAAATTGTTCTAAGGCTCCAAGCTCAGCCACCTCTGGTAGAACAGTCCTGGATTGTTCCAGTCCCAATACATAACAGGATCATTGAAAGAATGCAAAAAAAAAAAAAAAAAAGGTTTTACCCACTAGCAGAAGAGAGCAACAAAAGGGCACAGAGAAATATCTCTGGGAGGGAGTGTCATGATCTGGGCTGTGCCACCAGATGCAGGGAGCCTGGCTAGCAGTAGGTGAGGCTGGGCCTACAACTCCCAGAAGCCCCGGGGAGGTTTTGGAGCCAAAATTGACCAATAGGGAAGAAGAGGGCTGGGGAACAAAAGGGCTGGTGACAGAGCAGAAGCTGTTCTTTTTTCCAGAGGGCAGAGCCAGAGGAAGGCTGCTACAGGAAGAAACCCTCATCCTGAGGGATGGGTGAGTAGTCTAGTGCCACTTGAGATAGTGGGCTAGGGACAGTGTATATTTAGACACGTTAGGGCATTTGATTTCTTTTCTTTTCACCCAGTTACTGTTATTATTCTGCACCTTGTTGTTTGACCTCCTATAAAATAAACCTTTTCCTTGTTTCACTCTGCCTGGTCCTCATACCTGTTATTCGGCCAAAAGGGAGGTCTGAAGGTCTTGGGAGGGTGCTCTGGGCCTTCTCAAGGGAACCTAAATCCAGAGAGGTGGCAGTGTCAGGTGACACCCCACCTGAGTCATGACAGGGAGTTCCAGAGCTTTGGTGCCATGACTGAGAAGAACCTCTCATGGATTATCACCTGCCTAATCTCAGAAGGTGGGAGTACCCAAAGCAGGGCCTGTAAAGATGACCATAATTGCCAGGCAAGTTCATAAGAGATTAGTAGTCCTTCAGGTATGTTGGTTCCAAACCATATAGGGCTCCGAAGGTCAAGAGAAGCACCTTGAATTGTGTTCCGGGGGAAATTGGAAGTCAGTGTAAATGGTCCAGGACAGGAGTGATATAGTCCCTACAACCCCTCTCCAGTCAACATCCTGGTTGCAGTGTTCTATAGCAACTGAGGTTTTCAAACACTTGTCAAAGGCAGCCCCATGTAGAATGCAATGCTGTAATGTAATCTCTCCTTATATATAAAAGAGTTTTTGTGTGACTCTTTTCTGAATGTTCCACATGCTTCCCCAGCCTTTGGGTCCCTGATCTTTCACTCAGGGGGGGCAGGCAATCCCATGGCTACATTGCCTCCCTCCGTCGCCTCCATCTCACCCACAGACCTGCCAGGAAGTGTCTCGCCCTCAGTCTGCGGGGAGCCGCCGAGCGGGATGGATGCTCCAGCACCTGGATGCATCTGAGGCTCAAGCCAGTCCTGCCGGGAGGCCAACTCCAGTTAGCTGGATGCCCTGCCACCAGGTGGGGGCTGCCGGACTGTTGGCAGTGGAGGCGGCCTGTGGGATGCTGCCACCTGCCTGAACAGGGAGGCAGTGGTGGGCCATTCCATCACCCCTCCCTGGAGTCTGGTAGAGAGGAGGAACTGGGGACCGGAGGCCGATCCTCCCATGCTCGTCATTGCTGCCCGAGGCCCAATCCACCTTCCTGCCTGGTCTGCACCCGCATGGGGCCCGCTGGCCCACAGAGCGTTCGAGGTAGCCCCGATACTGCCGGTGCCCAGCTGGCCACAAAGACAGTGCCGACACGTTCCACCGCCCCTCAAGCCTGGGGTCTTGCCAGGGGGCCAACAGCACAGGCCCAGCCCTCATTCCCCTCTCAGGCAACATGCGGTCAAACTGCCACGCCGGGTGGAGGGCCCTTAAGTTGCCACCAGTCCTCCCGCTGTGCCGCCCCCCCGCCGGCCCAGGACCAATGCACGTGGCTGGCCTGTGACCCGGCAGCTGCTGCTGTGCTGCCAGGGTGGCCAGCAGTGGGGTGGTCTCAGGGTGGTCTCAGTGGCACATCCAGGGTGGGGGTGCAGGGAGGTCTTGCGTCCTTCTAGGGCCCATTGTATTGGTCCTACAACGGACCTTGCTCCTAGTCTAGAAATAATGAGGGCACACACCACAGTGACCAGATCTTTGCCTGGGAAAGGCTGCAGCTGCCTAACTAGTCAAATCTAGTAAAAGGTAGTCTTAGCCCCAGCTAAAAGGTAGTCTTAGCCCCAGCCCCATGAGTAAGCCTGAGTCCAAGAGCACCCTCAGACTACAGACTTGTTCCTTCAAGGGGAGTGCAGCCCCTTCCGGAATGGGTGACATCTTGAATCCTAGATCAAACCTTCCACCCATCAGTAGCACTTAAATCTTGTCAGCATTATTAGTCTGTATCCATTCCAAAACTGCCTCCAGGCATTGGTTCAGGATTTTAACCAAAGCTTCAACCAATACCAGAGCACCACAGGTGTCAAGAGATAGATTCAAACCTCTAACACTCTGTTGCCATATACAGACAGATGAATCAATGCAAAATCGAAGTGTAAGCTACTTTATAAATGTTATTAAAATGGTCCTTGTGGAGTCCATAGTAGTGTGAACGTCTGCATTTGATAGATTATGCACTGCACTATCTCCAGCTCACCCCCCACACACACTTTCTTTTGGATTTACTTATTGCTTGTTCTCTGTAAACAGTGTGGCAAAAACTCTGCTAAATTTTCTTTTTAGATAGTGTATAACAATTTACCCTATAGCAGGGAGTGAAAGAGAGGGACAAACATTTCGGCCAAAGGTAACAACTTTCAGAGAATTTGCTTTTCTTTTCCTCTTCAAGGTATTATAAAAGTCTTAGCCAGAAGTTCAAGATGAAGGGCAACAGTCCGCATTCTTTGCCCTTTTGGCTCTTAGTCCATGGCTTGAACTTGGTGCCCTTTGCCAGGCCATCTACTGAACCTTGGGCCAGCTCAAGAAATAATTGTTTTGTTCATTGGTTGGTTTATTTATATTTTTGTTGACATGTTGTTTTAAGTCTTTCTTGTAAGAAAAACAGGACACATGCATTTAAATAAATAAAATTTCCTACAGCAGATACTGTTTGAAAATTAACAGCTTTCCTCTTTTAAATATAGTGGTAGAATGAGTCTTTAGTAAGGGTGGGGGTAAGAGTTTGCTCAAATGAGAAGTCTTCATTTTATGTTATGTCAGTGATGCATTCAAATGTTTATCTGGAGACATACTCATGCAACATAAGTTGAGAGAACATACCATACCCCCCTTTTTAAATACTGATAGTGATCAAGTCACAGGAAGTGTATGTCTTATATGCTGAAAAGGGGTTGCTTGGCAACAAGCTCATTGTCAATTTTTCTTCAGGGTGCAATAAATGTCCATGTCTGGAACACTATTTATCTTCATTATAACTAAGTAATTCAAGCTGTCAACTTTCCTGTGACCATTGGATATCTGCTTACCATACATTTGATGCTTCACTACACTGCACTGGGAAGAAGAAAATACTGTCAACCCTGTGCTTGTGGCATCATTAACATTAGCAAGCTCTCCACCCTGTTTTCTTGCTATCCATGCATTAACCTGATGGCACTAATATTTAAAGGTGAATGCAAAATCGTATTCTTCAGACTACTCTGAAGTTTAGCCTTCTATCACCACTAACTATAATCAGTCCCAAAGAACTTGAGAAATAAGACATTTCCATGGTAAAAAAATGCATGAAAATCCTGATATGTACTAAATATTTTTAAGAGTTATTGATGAAAACAACTCCTCCAACATCTGTGGACACAAAGGGCCCCTTTTCTATTTAATGACTTTTCAACTGCTCAGTAATACATTGGATCATCCAATTCTTTCTGCATAATTTGTATGGCTCTTCACTTTGTAAACCGTGAGTCCAACTTGGTGTCATTTCTGATTTGATCAAAACACTTCTCCTATTCTTTCCAAAGTACTTTTGAATATACTGAATGTACTTGGTTATGGGAAGGATTTCACTGTTTTGCTCCTCTCCAAAATGAAAGTCCCCATTTGAGTAAATGCAAATTAAACCTTCCCGTTAAATTGGTGCCTCTGTTTTCTCCGTTTTGTAGCACATCTAGGTTTTCAGAATGTTACTGTAATCTGTTAGTGAGGCATGATCTACCTTAAGTAAATACATGTTGGCTTCTATCCCATTAGTTTTTTTCTTCCACACTTATAATTATTCTTTACTTTAGTAGCTGAAAAAGGGTCATGCTTGACTTTAAAATTAACTTAACAAATTTATGGTTGCCTAGGTTTTTAAAATTTTTATATATGTAACACCAAAAATAGAATATCAAAATATTTAAATTAGATTTCAGGCATAGTAGGGTAATAATATTTAGTGCTGGTGAAAAATCTAACAGTTTCTTTCTATATCTTAATAGATCCATAATATGCAAAATATGATCATGTGCATCCTGTATATATCCTACATTTTTGCAAACCACAGGCATACACCCATTCCATCCACACACTCGACTAGGGCCAGGGCTGCAGGGCCTGCAAGATGGAGCTCTTCCACCAGACTTTTAACTAGGGTGACAGATGTCCCTCCCTTTTTACAGGGCCTCCCCTCAGCGGGTCAGAACTGCATACCAGAGATGGCATCTGTGAGGTTTTAATTTCAATGACAATGACACTAGATGAAGGTTATTGTGGTATTTTACTAGTGTCTTAGTTGTGTTAATTTTGTATATTGTATTATTATCAAATTTTATGTAGATTGTCAAATGTTCAGCTCCTCTGTTCTTTAGGATCAAGGAAACTTTTAGCCATACCAGCAATTATTCAGTAAAACATCATTGTGATCCTCCCATGAAAATAATAGCTTGTTATTTTAGGGGAGGCACAAGAAGTGTCATCATCATGGCTATATCCTTTCCCAATCATGGTTATACATAATCTTTTAACTTAGACATTTAGTGGTGGATAAACCATGCTGAAGTACATCTACCTGGGTGCAGTTGGTACATCATACTAATGATGATGCAAATTTCATTATAAACCATATTCAGCAGTCAAACATGCCATATCTGAAGGTGTCAAATGTAAGCTGATCCCCCAGCCTGTTTGGCTCATGCTGAACAGCTGCAAACGCCTGGCAAAAAAGGTTTGTATTGATTTTTTTGCAAAGAGAATGCCAATTCAAACTGATCAGCAGCCATTAATGTCACTAGGGGCTATTTAAATGAACAGAGGATTTTATTAAAACACATAATTTATTTATGTTTATATGATTTATGACTACTTGAAACAATTGCTTGCTCAGCAGAGCAGTTACACATCAAGGACAGGGAAGTACTAGAGCTCAATCAGTCTGTGTGAGAACACACATGTACAAAAAGCCAACTGCTCTGCACTGAATGGTTAAGAAGGGATACAGTGAAGCAACCTACCGAACAGCCACAAATGCAGCGACGAATAGCCGGACTGACCATCGAAAATTCAGCCAGTGAAGTAACTGTAGAATGGCAGGAATATGTGTGCTCTGCTGAACAGCCCAGCCAGGCTGATGAACATTTGAGCCAATCACTGAAAAATCAGCTCCCTGTTTCTGACTTATTTAAGAAAGAACCTTCCTGATGGAGTAGCATACTAGCAACAGTTTTTCCTCAGATAAATTTGACTGGTGAAATTCCCCGTTCGGAAGCATTCTATAATCATTCCAGTTTTCAAAAAGGATAATAGGTCTGACCCTGCTAATTATCGACTGATCAGCCTTTTATCATCTGTTGGAAAACCATATTCTTCCCTTCTGTATCAAAGATTAATGGAATGGATGGAGCCCAGTAATATTTTGGTATTGGAACAAATTGATTTAAGGAGAGGATTCTCCACCATTGACCACTGCTTAATTCTTCTCCACTTGGCAGAAAAGTATACAGCTATGCCGAAGGGGAAGCTGTATTTGGCTTTTATGGACCTCAAAGGTGTATTTGATTCAGTCAGCTGAACAAAGCTATGGGAGAAACTAGAGGGCTTATCGATTGATAAAAGACTGCTCTGGTTAAACAAGATATTATACACTAATACTAATGCTCAGGTTCGATGTGGTGAGGAGAGGCAGCTCTCAAACAGTTTTAGTTTTGACAGGGGAGCTAGACAAGGCTGTTTGCTTGCTCCCATCCTTTTAAATTTATACTTAAATTATCTGATGTTGAGTCTCATATATGTGGAATTTCATGCCCCCTGAATAGCTTCAAAGGAATTACCACTGCTGCTTTATGCCAATGATTCTGTTCTTATTTCTCATACTAAAATTGGTCTGAAGAGACTTCTGAGTTGTTTCTCAAATTCCTGTTTATAAGAGGAGTTTCAAATAAACCACAATAAATCTAAAATACTGGTTTTCTCAAAAATAGCAATTTAACGCTTTCTAAATGGATCATAGCAAACTTTCATATTGAACAAGTTAGGAAGTTTTGTTTCTTGGGAACTTTTTTTATCTTCAAACTTTTCTTGGTCTCCCCAGCTTAAGTTTGTGAATAAGATTAAGCCTATTACTGGAGCAGTCCTATGTTTCTTTTTCTCTAGGGGAGGAAAATATGTCCCTGGTGCAATTCAGGAGTTCAATTCAAAAATAATTTCACAGCTACTCTATGGTGTTGCTAACTGGATCTTGGTAGTTTCAGGATCTATTTATCAGTTTTTGTGTAGGGTAATGGGTGTCCTTCAATGTGTTTCAGATGTGTCTCTCAGAGCTGGACTAGGCCAAAAGTCATTGGAAGCTAGAGCATGGCTTAGTGCTTTTAAGATTAGAATAAAGATATTTGATGTAGAAGCAGATGGATTGCTGTTTTCTCTCAAATGAAGTGCTTATTATTCATTAAGGATTAAGAACGTTGGCAATACATTAAGTAGCTGGCTTTACAGGAGAAGAAATTTTCTAGCTGGGTAAGGCAGAGACCCTCAGTATTGTCAAGCATTGTCTCACCAAGCTCGATCACAGTAGCATGGTAATTTGCTCAATATAATTCTTCGGCATTTTACTACTGTAATCCTTGCCATCCTATGCAAGATAGTTAATGATTCCTCATTATGCTAGGGCATTTGCAGAAGCTCATCTTAATGCTAACCCTTCTGGAGTATTGTGTGGGAGGTTTTATAAGTTCCATATTCAGATATCTTTATCCCTGGGTCTGGGTAAAATTGATACTCAAAAGTCAAAATATTTTATTACAGTCCATGACCAGAATAATAAAATTAACTATTAAAACAACCAAAATCTTGTCTCTAGTACCTGGCAACAAGGGTGAACACTAACTTATAATATTAAAGTAAAACCTCCCAGTCCAGTCAGGTTAAGGGATATCATGGTACAGTACTTAATCACGCCAATGTATGTCTTCTAACATTTATAACTAACAGCAAATGTAGAAGAAAGGCTGCCCAATCCCCGATAAAATAGGTCTGGATTAAGATATGAGATGTTATAATCAGTATTTCCATCTTCATTGCCTGGCAAGATCTGAATAGAATGAAGTTTAATCACTTGAGAGCAGAACTTGGCTACTTGCCGAGTTGTCTCAATATACACATCAGACAGAAGCAAATTAATGTTAGCTGTCAGAAGTATTTGTAGATCATTGGAGTAATGGGAAAATATATATAGAATGAATCCCATTGTAGAAGGGTCAATGAAGGATCACAATATCTCTCCGCTATTACAGGGGCAGTGTCTCTCTGCCCAAAGGATCCTACAGTATCTGCCCTCGATAACTGTCAATGGTAAAGTGGAAAATCTGGCAAGAATGAAGGCTCTTCTTTGGCTATTATTTTCCAGAGTGCATAAATAAGTAGCTGGAGTAGAGAAGTAACATCTATCAGGTGCTGCAATATAGTGAGGAGATCTTGCAGTGTTGGACTGGCATTCAATAACTTTAACTCTCTGCCTCAAAACTTGTCTGCCTATATCTCCACCCATCTGAAGGAGAACTAAAAAGGAAAATCCAAGTTGAGTGATTTTCACTTGGATAGCCATGAACCAGCTGGATTGAAAGCCATCTTGTAAAATAAGCGGGAGGTGGCCTGTCCCATCCTCAGACACTACCCACAAATCTCCAGGAATTTCCCATGCCAGAGCTGCCAACCCTAATTTAGCCTCTCCCAGGGATCATTTCGTAGAAAAAGAGGTGCAGGAGCTCATTAGCATAACTAATTAGCATAACTTGTTTGCATATGCCACACCCCCTGACATCACCGGAAGTGTGTCAGAAGGCAACACCCACTGCTCAGGCTCCACTGGACTGTTTTGGATTGCTAGCTATGGGGGGGGGGAAACGTGCAGATCTGTCCTCGCAGAGGAGGGAGAGCTTGTACCTGAATAAACCTTGGTCTTAAAGGTGCCACTGGACTGTTTTGGGCCGGGGGGCCGGGGGGGCTCTGCAACTTACCTGGCTGCTTCTTGCTCTGACTGAGGGCTGCTGGGAGCAGGGGGTGGGGCAACAAAAATAGCAAAGTCAGAGAAATTCTGGCAGTTACCTTTAGCGACCCTGTCTCCAGAGATCATAGAATTTGAGATACATCTGGGAACTTGCAAGACTACTCTCAGAAACTTTGCTTGCACCCATTCAAGAGGAGTAAAACATGAAATGGGTGGACCTAGAAATGTCCCATATAATAACTGAGAGAGTGACTTTGCTTGAAAGAGCTTAAGGGCAGATGGAGAAAAATAGCCCCCCTTAGTGCAGAGAAATTTAAAGATGTTAAGAACCGATCTTCCTCCCTTGGCTGGGACATAATCACTATGGAATGCTCTAGAGCCAGTAGCCTGTACAAACATCCCTAAATATTTAAAAGAGTCGACTTGTTCTAGCCTCTGCCCCCTTATAGACCAGATTCTTTGTTTAGGACATTTGTCAAAGGACATGACCTTAGTGTTATGATGGTTAATCACAAGTTGTTGAGTATTGCAGTAGAGGACAAGACTATGAAGACCTCTTAGCCCTGTAGGGGTCTTGTAAAGGATCAGCATCATGTGCATACAGTAGAATTGGAATGTGTCAATGAGCCAATTTTGGGGGGTGATGATCTGTTACATTGGAAATGCTTACCATGTCATTTATGTAAAAATGAAAATCAGAGGAGCAAGCAGGCAACCCTGTCTGATTCCATTTAAAGTATTAATTGGTTCTGTGAGATGACCTATTTTACTACATTTGACTCTAGGGGAGGTGTGGACATGGAGAGAGTGAATTAGGAAAGAGAGCCTTTTTTCTATGGAGGATGCCTCCAGTTTATCCCATAGTTTGACTTGAGAAATAGAGTCGAATGCAGCCTTCAAATCCAGAAAGGCTGCATACAATGAAGATGTCCTTTTAGTGTGATACTTTTCAATAAGATGCTGGAGAACTAGGTGGTGATTCAAAGTAGACCTGCGCTCCCTAAAGCCTGCTTGCTCTATTGCAATGAAATCCTCCTGATCCAGCCAGGATAGAAATTTATTGAGAAGTTGTCTAGCATAAAGTTTGCTTAAGGCTGATGGGCCTGTAGTTGGAAGGGTCGTATTTCCTTTCTTAAAAAAGGGGACCACCAATGCTGTGTCCCAGGTTTTGGGAATACGACCAGACGCATCAATATATGTAAAAAGTGATTGAAGAAAGGGATTTTCTTCAATCAGCATTTTCCTTCAATAGCTCTGGGAGAATACCAATCAGCATTTCCCTTCAATAGCTCTGGGAGAATACCATCCAGGCTGGGGGCTTTGCTTTTTTTGAGATTATTTATATGAGATGCTTTATATGAGATTTAACTTCTTGTTTGGAAACTGGAGGCCAGCTTGGAAGGGTATCTGGATCTGGTAAAGTCGGGATCTGATATAAATCATCAGAAAGACTTTGGAAGTGAGCAGCCCATGTACTTGGAGGGATAGAAAAACACAAGGGTGACAAATTATTTGACAGCTTGCTGGTAATGATATGCCAAAAATTGATGGATTTTGATCTTTGGCTGCTTGCAACAGAATCTTCCATTGGTCTCTAGAGTATTATTTTTTTTAGCTCCAAGGACCTGTATTTTATATTGTTTCTTTTGTATAATTGATACTTTATCTCATAAAATTCTGAATTGTTCCTTTTATACTGTTTTCAGGAACTGATAAATTTTACCTCTTTTATCACATTTATCATTCAGTAAGTCTCAAAGGGATGTTATTTCCTGTCAAATGCTAGACAGTGATCCAAATATAACCTTATTGGTTGCTAAATCCCTGTCTTATCATATTTTCCTTCAGAAACTAATGGAGTACTCTTTTAGTCATTGTTCAAGATCTATTGATCAGAGGAACTCTGAAAAGGAAAAGAAAGAGTCCAGTTCCATAAATACTTATGGGCTGAAGAAGCCTAGATGGAATAGGACCCAGGCTGTACCCTTCTAGCATTGTCCAAAGACAGCCATCTTTCTCCAACTGCTGAAACCTTTATCATACTCTACTTCCAGACAATTGTGAGCATGAGACATTTTTAATGAATTTTTGCAATACTGGTATGACCTGGCCCCACTCTGGGATAGTTTTATCCATTTAAAAAGAAGTGGCATAGTTTTGGTCTACCATGAAAAGATGTGATATTATATTCTACCATGTTTTAAATACCTGTGGTATCTCATTAACTAGGTACATGTGGAATTCAGCATGCTTGTTTGTGTGGAACTATAGCAATTCTGGCATCTTGCTGAGTATATAGAAAGGTACATTCCTACACCTACTGCCTAAGGATACCCTGGGGAATAACATCAACTGTTTTACAAAATGTGAGAAATATTCACTATGTCCAAATCTGTGCAGAATGACTGTAGTAGAATGAACAGCTCTAATAGCATGACCATGAATCTAAATTTATTGGGTGCTGCATCTAAACCATGTTTATGTTCATTGTTTTACCCATCACATTTGTGTTGGGGTTTTTGTCTTTTATGACAGTGTACAACAGTATCAGTTTTGGAAGAAATTTCCATATGTATAACAGGAAGCATTCCACTTCAGATGAACTTATGTATTACTCTACTGAAAAATGTGGTCACATTCCTCCCTCCTTATCATTGTATATCCTTTCTTGTCCATTGTTTCCATTGTTCGCTTTCAGTGGTGAGGTCCTTGAAAATTAGGACATGTCTATATTTGTCTGGGTAAGTTCTTAAGGCAGATTTACACTCATGGTGTTTGTGTTTGTAGTTATTATTAGTAATAACAAGTGAAGACCCACAAGAAAATTGCAGGGAGGGGGAATCCCATTCCTTTGCTTCCTTTCCTCTCCTCCTACCTCTTCTGTCACTCATGCCCTCTCCCCCTTCTTCTCCTACCCTTTTCTGTCACTCATGCCTTCTCTTTCTCTCTTCCCCCTCATTCTTTCCTCCAACCTTCACTGTCATCCCCCATTCTACTCACCGGGTTGCTCCTGCAGTTCAGGCTGTTCCTCTTCCCCCTGCCCTCCTAAAGCATTGCTGCCTCAGAGGAGGGGGGGTAGGGGGGGAGTAATGACTCCCAGGCAGCCACAACTGGCTGACCTAACAGAGACCCTTTCCCCACACAAGCATTAAGGTAGACCAAAAATGTACTTGTAGACACCTCTGATCAGCCTCCTGGCAGGCAAGAGGAGGTTCGAAGACCAGCAAGAGTCCCTACTCCTTAAGTGGCTGCTCTCTCAGGCTGCTCCTAGGAAGCAAAGGAAATGTGTCATCATATTGACCCAGGTGCGGGTAGAGGTGGAGGAAAGAGTGTTTGCAGTTGGTTTCTGGGCAACTTGGCAGCAGTCAATGCATGGGGGTGAGATCAAGTTGCTTCTCTATGCCAGGCAGTTCTGTGCACCCCCTCCCCCTGTGCCTCTCCCGTGACTGATTGAACCCAGACAGCTGGGGCACTGGGATAAAAAGCTTGGGCACACCACTGTCCCTTCTCAAGTGCACCAGCAGGAGCTGTAGTAGCACAAAGGGTTGTGAGGAGATTGCCAAGGGCATTCCAACAGAGCTGGCCCAGTGAAGGTGCATACTCACTTGGCCAACAGCAACCTGTGTTTCAAGGGCTTTGTCACCACTGACCTGCTGGCCATGGAGGCATAGCTGTAACTGCATTTTCAGCAACAGGGGTTGGCAGAGGCTCTTTTCTCCTTGCCCACGTGCTTGCAGCACAGATCCTGGCCTCCCAGCTTCCACCATGGGTCCTAGCATGGCTCCACCTCGGCCACCAGGCCCAGCCACCAACAGAGAAAGCAGGTGTGATGACTGTGCATGCACAAAAATCACTATTGTTTAGGTGGAGATTTAAACCCCCTCCCCCCATTTTTATTTTTATTTTTATTTTTTTTACATTTTTCACTTTTTTCCTGCAAATCTGGGGGGACCTCAACTTTGGAGAAAAATCTCCTTTCTCTCAATGTCGGCCCAATCTGCAGACTGAGATATCTGCAGAGCTGCCCATGCTTGAGAAATATATAGACAGATATCAGTATTAGTATTATTAGTCTTATTCGAACAAATAGTGAGTGCCATGCCGTTATTCAGAAGCTCAGCTGAAGGAATCCAGTATCCAAAAGTTCTTCCTACTAGAAAATCGGAATGATTCCTAAAGTTTGTAAATGTGATGCTTGGAGCATTTCACAACATGTTGAGATGACAGAAGGATGTTAAGCTAAAAACAGTTTTAGAGATTTCATTTTACAGAAGAACATTTGAGGTGAGATTAACTAATTATAGAAAAAATGAGTGATGACACCTAATGTGAATTTGTTAATGTGGAACTAATGTTAACCCATTTAATTTTCATAAAACTGTGAGTTGTATGGCACCTCAGATGAAACAAGTCTAAAAGTAGGACAGCTCAATTCTCTGTCTTTGGGGAGTGGGGAGAACAGTCTGGCCCTAATATTTGGTTTCATCTAATTGTTATATTATTTTCTGCACAGGAATTGCAAAGGTCTCAAAATACTCTCCCCCCTTAAGTTTAGAATTAGCAGTGATGTAATATTATAATATTTCTACATTAATACATCTTAGAAGAATTAACTGTTCATAGAATTTATTACTAAGCTCTATATTTTGAAACCTACCTTTTGTTAATAGGAAACAAAACAAAACAGAGGTCTAAGGCTTGCCAAGCCCCCACGGGGGGAGGGGGAACCCCCAATTTACAAGCCCCTTGCCCGCTTTTTAAAAATTCAGGGCCGGGGAAAAAATGGCGATCGGAAATTGCCGCTCTAGCATTTAAGTCCTCCAAGTCTCTATGGTTAAGAAAAGCATAGAGACAAGGGCTAGAGCATGTTCTGTCTAGTGTGCTCTGCCTGGAGCACAGTTCTGGCTGGCTTCCGAGCTGCCCCTCCCTTCTCAGAAGCCCTGCTCCTCTCAGGTGCAGTGATATTTCCCTCCTCCTTGTCTCTGGCATCGCAGCTCTTTCCTTCACCAGCCTCTCCGATATTCTGCTTGAGTGGTGGGGAGAAAGCCCTCTTTTAAGTAGCTTCCCTGTAGTGTGTGTGTGTGTGGGGGGGGGTTGGGTTTCAGAGTCCTCTACTCAAAAGCCATTTGCTCTCGGAGCTTTTTTTTGGGGGGGAGGGAGCTGTGTAGTCTGTTTTTGCATGCTTCCTGCAGTGGCTGTTGGCAGAGGACGCTATTTGCCAGCTCTAAAGTTTTAGTCCTCCAGGCTGCAGAAAGGAAGGTGGAGTGTGTGTGTGTGGACAGAGAGAGAACGAGAAAGGAGTAGAAAAAACTGTGAATTAAAAACAATATATATACAAAACAGGCTTCTTACTATTTGCAGTGCAAATTGTTGAAAAATTGAAGCAAAACTCCCCCCCTTTTTTGACTGCTCACGACAGAAAGCTGAACTCTTGCTAATAATGGTAATGTACTTTCTGACTGCTCATGACAGAAAGCTGAACTCTTGCAAATAAAGGGGATGTACCAACCTAGCAGTTCGAAAGCAAGAAATTGCAAGTAGATAAATAGGGACCACTTTGGTGGGAAGGTAACAGCATTCCGTGCGCCTTGGTGTTTGGTCATGCCGGCCACATGACCACGGAAACATCTTCAGACAGCGCTGGCTCTTCGGCTTTGAAACAGAGATGAGCACCGCAACCCTAGAGTCGGATTCGACTGGCTTTCGAGCAAGGGAACCTTTACCTTTTTACTAAGAGGAAGGACAGGATTGCCCATTGGAAACAATGGGAAACACTTGAAGGCCCATTGGAAATAATGGGAGCCAGGAATGC
>NW_015165252.1:707588-790771 GCF_001447785.1 Gekko japonicus
CCAGGGTGTAGCAGGATTGTTCACGGACTGGAATGAGAGACTACGGAGTGGAATGACAGCCTCTGGATGCCGTAGGTTTGGTCTGGAACAGGAATGACGGGCCCCATAGTGGAATGAAAGCCCCAGGGTGTAGTAGGAGGGTTCTGGGACTGGGATGAGAGGCCCCAGAGTGGAGTGACAAGGGTGTAGCAGGACTGTTTTGGAACTGGAATGAGAGACCACGGAGTGGGATGACAGCCCCTGGGAGTCAGAGGAGTGTTCTGGAACTGGAATGACAGGCCCAAGAGTAGAATGACAGCCTTTGGGGGTAGCAGGAGTGTTCTGGAACTGGAATGACATGCCCAAGAGTGGAATGACAGCCCCAAGGTGGAGCAGGAGTGTTCAGGGACTGGAATGAGAGTTTACAAAGTGGAATGACAGCCCCTGGGGGTAGCAGGAGTGTTCTGGAACTGGGATGAGAGGCCCCAGAATGGAATGACAGCCCCTAAGAGTAACGGAAGTGTTCTGGGACTGGAATGAGAGACCATCAGTGGCTATTAGCCACAAGGTATAGATAGGAACTCTGGGACAAGTGATGCTCTGTATTCTTGGTGCTTGGTGGAGGGCAACAGTTGGGAGGGCTTCTAGTGTCCTGGCCCCACTGCTGGACCTCCTGATGGCACCTGGTATTTTTGGCCACTGTGTGACCATTTGGTCAGAATTAAGCACATTGAATCCTATTGATTTCAGTGTAACATTTCAGTGTGTGCTTATCTTTCCTCCTGATATCAGTGAAAAGGGCTTCACTTTTGACATGTGCTGTTTGCTTGTTTTTTCCTTCTGATTGTTAAATGTTTAAATTAAAGCCTTTTATGTTTCTTAAAGCTTTTTGTTATTTTTGCACTGGAAAGAGGCCTAAAAGCCCAGAGGTAATGTAAAATACGGGGAAGGTGGGGTGGGAATTGATATATGATACTGAATTTAAATTTTATTTTTTGAAAGAAGGTTACTTCAGAGGGAGAGGCAGGTTTGGGGGAGTGCCTGGAAAGTGACGTACACAGGAAGAGGTGAAGTTTTGGTGCAGTATACTGGAAGTGACATCACCGGAAGGGGAAGTGACATCACTTGCCATTTGACCTGAAAGTGACATCACAGGAAGTGACATCACAGGAAGTGACACCACAAAAGTCTCCTGGCTCCACCCCCAAAGTCCTCAGATATTTCTGAATTTGGACTTGGCAACCCTAGGCCATTGTAGTGTTCTTCTTGAAGGGGAGTGAGCCATGGCCACCATCTGGTAACCTCTGTACCTTTCAAAACTTTCAGTGCTAATGGGGGGGAAGAGAAATAAAGTTTGGCCCACTAGCACCATGCAGCATTTTAATTTCACAGTGAGGCATCCTGCCTGAAGCAATTTCATTCAGTATTTTCCACTCCTTCCAGCCTCCTAGGTTGCTGGTTATTTCAAATCAATGAGCCCTCTTCTCCAGAGGCCCAAAGTGCTCCATGGTGAGGCCAATTATCCTGATAACTAGTAAGGGAAGATTTACTACATATCTGTAGACCATTGTATTTCATACTGAAAGTGTTTGGCAGTCAAACTTAACTTGTTCAAAGGTGTTTGACCAGATATGATCCAATCACCTGGTCTGCTCTTTTCATGCCGAACAGCCATGAACACTTGCTGAACAGGGCTGCTTCTCCTTTTCCTAACTAAGCATATGCCAAAACATAGCCCCCCAAACAGATTGGCAGCCACCAGAATCACTAAGGACTGCTCAACTGAATACTGAACAGTATGTATATATATATATATATATATATACACACACACACACACACACACATATATATATATGCTGTGTGCATGTATGTGTGTGTGTGAGAGAGAGAGAGAGAGAAAGAGAATGAGAATGAGAACGCACTAGTTCTGAATAGCAGCACCTTCCAAGTCCTCGGGCAGGGGGTCGATTGGTAGAAATCAGTGCATCCTTATATATAAGTGCATTATTATATATGCAACTTAAAAAAAAAGAACTGCATTTATAACTGATTTATATGATTTGTAACTAGTTGTAGCTACATCAAAGACAGTAAGCCACCCTTCTCCCTGTATTTTCCCCCTGCTGTGCCACCAGAAGGCATTTCTTAAAAAGAAGAAAATAAGAAGAGATTGGATTTATACCCTGCTATCACACCAAACTGGCAACCATAATCACTATTGTGAACATGGACACTAACATTTTAATGATCTCTGAATTCCCAGCTTTAAAAACAAAACAACCTCTTTAACTCCCTATCCAATGAAATCCTTCTTCTGAGTTAGAACCTCCAAATGTGCCTCAAATTTTGCTCTACGTGAAAGTTGGTATCAAGTCCCATCATTACAAAAGTGTTTCCAATGTCTATATCCATCAGGCACATAGCCTTAGACGATGCGTCTCTTCCCTGATGCCAACCGACAGTTCACTCCTAAACATCTGGGTTTAGGCCATAATCTCTTCTTCATGGACCCCTACACATCTGGACGGGTAGTATCACCCCATAATTGACCCCTCTATTAGCTATCAATCACCTCTGCTTTCTTAGTTCTGTATTGTGTGTGTGAATGTTTGAATATTGTTTGTATGCTTGAGAATATTTAGTAAAGAAATCATTATTTTAGCTACCCAGTCTCTGTGTCTATTCTTGGGTTCTTGGGGATTCTAACTCCGGTATACACAGGTCTGATCCTATAGTTATGCAGGGCCCTTTTTGTAGCAGGAACTCCTTTGCATATTAGGCAACACACCTCTAATGTAGCCAATCCTCCAGAAGCTTACAGTAGCCCCTATAAGAAGAGCTCTATAAGCTCTTGGAGGATTGGCTACATTAGGGGTGTGTCGCCTAATATGCAAAGGAGTTCCTGCTACAAAAAGAGCCCTGGAAGCCTTATGCCAATTGCTCATTATTATCATAATCCCCCAATCTATTATTAAGAAATAGAGCAATTTAGCTAACAAAACATCTATGTAGTTTTATTCAAAATTCCTTTGACGTTTATGTTGAGAAGGAGGCACAACATGCACATGGAATCTGGGCAGTATTTCAGTGAAAGCACTTCTGCCCAGCCTGCGAGCCCATAATTGATCATTAAGGTTAGAGTGGAACTGGATATCACAATCCTGCTCCTTCTTCCTGTGTTCAGTATACACACACAAAATGGAAATAGGGCTAAAGTTGTTGATGTGTGTAAAATTTTATCACTTTGTACCTAACTTGAACTGTTAATGATGGAATGGTTGCTAAGGGCTGACGTCTTATTGCAAGCTGAACAGAGCCTGATTTGATTGACTCTCTAGAGACTAAACTACTTACTACTAGGAAAAGGAAAGAAAAAGGTCATGATGATTTAGTAGCTTTCTCCCTCAGACACCTGTCCTTTCTTTTTCTTTTGCTGCTGGCATACAATGCAATTTAATAGAAATTTGCTAGAACAATGGCTTTGTAAGGATGATTCTTTGTAAGAAGGGGTATATATGACTTTTCTATGAACTTTTGTTGCTATTCATAAAATTGCTTGGATATCTACTCAGCCCACAGTAAAAAAGAAATGTAAAATATGGTTGGAATATGGAGCAGCAATGGAGGATAGGATGAACAAATATATTCCTCATATTGTATGATTTTTTTACATATCTCGGAAACTTGTGTCAGTTTCACAGGAACAGGCCAAACTTAATGGATCATAGTGCTGATCAAGTAAAATACTTACTATTTTTAGCCTGCAATCCTAAGGCCACTTTCCTGGGGGAAAATATTGAATACCATGGGATTTAACGCTGAATGAACCTGCTGAGGGTTGCTTCTTTAGTAATAACAGTTAGCTCATTTGTTGTTGGATGTAAAATCTACTCACACTCTTCCAAATGAAACTTTGTTCCGATTTTCAGTTTGTAATGTTCTTTGCCTTAGTTTTAACTAATGTAAATTAGGTGATGAAATCTGAGCAGTAGTGTTAAATTTGAGACGCATTGCAGTAAACAGCTCTACTTTATTTAGTGATTTCAGGAACAAGACTAAGACTCCAGGACAACAGCCCTGTTTAAATAGCATGCAGAAACCACACCCAAACACACCCAACTCCCAACGATAGGCTATTTACATAACATTAGTTTCTCCTTGGTCACTTCCGGAGTCCTGGTGGGTTATTGTTCTACAGCTTCAAGCTCAGCCACTCTTTGGTAGTCCTGGAATGTTCCAAACCTAATACATAACAAGTACTCAATCTCTTTTGCTGGGAGCGGCTGCAACATTTTCATAACGGCTTCAGAGAAATGACCGGGACATCACTGATTAACCAAGAACAATGTCGACAATTCTGTCACGAAGTCCAAGTAGCTATATATATTTGCATTTATGAATTGTTACACATTGAAAAAAGTGTTATTTTAAAATTCAGAAGCTTGTATCTACTTCCATTAAAATAGCAGTTTCCTGAATTTTCTTGTTTTCTTGTTTTAGCATCCTCCCATGCTCACAGTCATGGTAGTGGAAGGGAACTTATTTTCAGGATTCCAAGGGGGATCTTTGATGGGCAGAGCTGGGCAGATCAGATAGGGGGGCTTTGGAGCACTTTGCATTTGTTTATTGAGGACTGGGAAGAACTAGCAACCACTACTGACTGGGAACTTTAACTAGATTGTTTCCTGTTCTGAAAAAGCACAATGATTCCAGAGCACACATTCAAGTCTTTTTTTACATTAGTATGTATTTTAGTAACACAGCCTTTGACTGTGTGGATCACAACAAACTATGGCAGGTCCTTGAAGAAATGGGAGTACCAGACCACCTCACATGTCTTTTGAGAAACCTGTATAAGGGTCAAGAAGCGACAGTTAGAACCGGATATGGAACAACTGATTGGTTTCACATAGGAAAAGAAGTACGACAAGGATGTATATTGTCACCTTGTTTATGTAATATATATGCAGAGTACATCATGTGAAATGCTGGCCTGGATGAATCACAAGCGGGAATTAAGATTGCTGGGGAAAAGATCAACAACCTCAGATATGCAGACGATACCACTCTAATGGCAGAAAGTGAAGAGGACCTAAAGACCCTCTTGCTCAGGGTAAAAGAGGAGAGCACAAAAGTGGGCTTGAAGCTCAACATAAAAAAAAACTAAGATCATGGCATCAGGCCCCATCAGTCCTTGGCAAATAGAAGGGGAAGTCGTGGAAGTAGTGACAGACTTCACGTTCCTGGGATCCCAGATCACCGCAGACTGTGACAGCAGCCATGAAATTAAAAGACACCTGCTCCTTGGGAGGAAAGCGATGGCAAACCTAAACAGCATGATAAAAAACAGAGACATCACCCTGCCAACAAAAGTCCGCATGGTCAAAGCAATGGTACTCCCAGTAGTCATGTATGGCTGCGAGAGTTGGACTATAAGGAAGGCCGAGCGCCGAAGAATAGATTCTTTTTAACTATGGACTGCAAGAAGCTCAGAGCTCTGAGGAAAAAAAAACTCCAACAGTTACAGAAGATTGCAGAGAGCTAATGACAGTTGAGGAAATCAGGAGTGGACAACCACCCGTGAGGTGAAGCAAAGCTGCTGGCCCAGCCTCCCTATAGCTTTAAACATGCTCCTCCTTCCTACACCTGACAGGCAGTTGTCTGTCAGGTGCAGCAGCAGTTCCAGGGTGCTTAAAGCCATGAGGGAGCCTGCCCCAGCAGTAATGCCTTAGTGATCCTGCCAGCCCCACCTCCACAGTGGCTTCTAATACTCCTCCCCTCTCTCCCTCCTACACTGGACTCACATCACTACTCCCTCACACCAACTCCCCCTCACACCTCTCACCTCTTACTGCCTCCAAGAAAGCTCCTGGCAAACGTCGAGCCAGATACACCAACTCTACAAGGAGGAGGCAACTTAGGATTGCGGCAAAGACATGTGCATATAGTACTCCTGCGGTGCACTGAGCTGCGCAGGCCAAGTACCAGCAAGATCACCCTGAGGTGCTCAGAACAACACAGTCCCCATATGAGCAAAACAATCCAGGAACACAAGTAGAGAGGCCATCACTTTCATAGAAGATGGCAGGAGTTGACTTAACAGAAGACTGCTTCTTAAATGGACAGTTCTATGTGGCCTGCTCCAGAGTGAGCTTATCAAGCAGCCTGGTGATCCTAGCAGCTGCAGCTGAGGGCAGAACCACCAATGTGGTCTAGAGAGAGGTCCTTCAGTACAGAGAAAAAAGTATGTATGTCTCACTTCATTTCTTCTACTACAATCTTCTCTGTTAGAATTCCTACAACAAATGTCACATTTCAAGTTTCACATCATCAGTATTATAACTGGATTTACGGAACTTAAATACCGTAGTGAAGCACGGGTAGCAGGCTAGTGTAGGATATATTGCAGTAACCTGGAGGTTACTGAAGCACGGATCAGAATGGGCAGATCAGGTGTCTTCAGATAGGGAGCCTATGCTTCTTGGTTATGTTTCTGAATATAAAACAGTATAAAGTACTCCAGTATTACAAACTCTGCACCAATGTTCCCTCTAAGCTGTGGGGTCTTGTGAGCAAAAATTCTATTTTGTGAGCTACTGGGCATTAAAGTTGTGAGCGAGTGATTTGGCTGCTGCATGAATTAGTTTGCTCTGGAGCCCTCCTTCCTGAGCTAAGGCAAAAATGTGTGAGCTGGAGGCTGAAAAACTGTGAGCTGGCTCACACTAACTCAGCTTAGAGGGAAGACTGCTCTGCACTGTATATAACAATATAGCTCCTATCAATATCCTTATAACAAGAGTCTTTAGTTGATATATATTTATTTCAAATAAATTCAGTAATGATTTTTTTTAAGTGCTTTTGGATTTAGACTTCAATGTAGCTACAATTTTTTAAAGCAAAGTGTTTACTGTTTGGTATTTATACTCTGCTTGGTTTTGGTATTTTTGATGTAGTATGTTGTTATTAAAACTTTTAATTAAAAAAAAAGATAGGGAGCCAACTTCCGAACTAGATGCAGATAGGCAGAAAAATCAATGTAATGGATCTTTGTTTCTCCAATTTACATTACAAATACTACCATAAAATTCCTGGTATTGGAGGAAATTCTGACACTTTAACGAAGATAAAGTTTGCTTGTTGTCTCCGGAGATAACTTTGCCTTTCATAATACCTGGACAACTGGAGCATTGTGTTTAGTGATGGCAAGTATAATATTTACAATGCTTAGAACATGCAAGGCTGCTGTTCTTGGATATGCAGCCCACTTGCAACCTGCATGCTATAAAATCAGAGCATAAGAAAAGTTTCCATCTTCCACAGTTGCATTCTCCCCATTGTTAGTGGCACTGGCACTCAACAGTTTGATTCTCCCAGAAAGGTCATAGAATTACACAAATAATAGGGGGGGAAAGACAATGTCTCTGCAGAGAAAATCCTTCTAGATTACATCTGACTGTGAGGAGCAAGAGAGGGCAGCATGGAAGTTGGCACAAAGACACTGTATGCTGATGGAAACCTAAGAAGCTTTGAAAGCTGTAGCTTCTTTACGAGCATCTGCAATTGTTGCTCTGCTTTCTCCCCAGGGTATTTTCACTCATTGGGTTGTCATTGCCCCAGCTATGTAGAACAAGATTATTGGTTGCTCTTTCTCCTTGAAATACATTGGCCATATATTATCCCAGACTATATATAGTGGAAGAAATTGGGGAAAAGTCAGTGCTAAAAGAAATTTATTCTTCATGGACTCAAGGTCAACTCGGATTTTTTTTTTTTTTTTAAAAGAGGCTCCCACACTCCTCCCAATTCAGCTCATCAATAGCTTCATCGGAGTTTATACACAGATATAAACCATTTTCCCAGCAGTGCTTAACTGAAATTAATCTCCTTATCCAATAATTGAAAGTAAGGGCCATGAATGTTATATTTCATTTGCATGACTACTAAACTAAATCATTATGATTAATAACATCGTAGTGAAGACTTAATCTGTTAATAAAGAATTGCTGTATATTTTTGTTATCAGGATAAAAAGTAGTTATTCTTTTTCAAGTGAGAAGGACCTAACAGCGTGTAGCCATTTAATTTGACCCACAAACTTATATGATGTCTTCAAGTGCGGCACAATTATCATGGTGAATTATGGGATTGTGTCTCAATTCCTGTTAGTCACAGCACTAGAAATAATATTCTTAAGCAGTTCAGGGAAAGGTTTTACAGCCTCCTTTTCACTACCCTTCGAAATTATTGTTCCTTAATTTGTCATTCTTTGTAGCTTTAGTGATGACTTATTTCTGGAGTATTCATTTAGATGTAACCAGTAATTATTTTAAAAAGTAGAGTGTGGGTTGACATTAATCATTGCCATTTTTTTTATTAATCATTATGCTTTAAGTGTATAAAAGCAGAATTGTAGAAGGGCTAGCCAATAGGCCTTTTCTTTTGTGTGTTATGGGTTGGACCCAAGTTCGGCTTCTGTCAACAGGTGGCTGGGGGAGATGTTTTCTGATTTCCCCTTTCATTGCAGACTCCCAATTAACCCTCATGCTGTTCTGGGAGGCTGTTTCAGGGTTTCCTGTCCTTCAGGAGCAGCCGTTTAGGGAGCTCAGTGGACTGTAGCAGGAGGGGAGAGGCAGGAAAGTTCTGTCCCATTGACAAAAGTGGCTTGTGTTAACAGAAATCACCCTTTAGTTTTATTGCATTGCCATCAAGTTAAGACAATTGTTAATGCTCTAGAATGGCTTTTTTGGGGGGTGGGGGTGGGAACTTGGTTGATCCAATCACCCATTTAGCATGGATGAAACCTGCCTATATGCAGTTTGTTGGTACAGATCTAGGCATATATAGTGAACAGAAATATATATGCCTACATGTGCTCCAACAAGCTGCATATAGCCTGGTTTCATCTATGGTAACCAGATCATTGGTTGATCCTACTGTTACTCAGATAAGTGCTCTCCTATTTAGTTGGGGGAATTAGCTTAAAAGTGGGTAACTGGGATTCTCCACCTATGTATATGGGGCCTTTTCCTTTAAGAGAACTCTCAAAATAAACTAGGCAGACGTTCAACCTGAAAAGTTTTTCTAATTAAAAAGAGAAAGAATAAAACAAAATGCACACAATAAACATACATTCATGGTTAGCTAAGAGAAACACAAGGAGGAGAGTGGAGAAAGATCTCAGGGAATGGTTATAATTAGCAGTCTTGAGGAAAGGTCCATGGAAGCAGCAAAACAGCCAGCATTTCATGAAAAACAAAAGATGTATGAATTGTATAATGATATATTTTCGGAATGTTGAATTAAGTTTTTGGGAACATTCCCAAGTGGATTATAAAGATAGGACAAAAGATATTTTAAAATCAATCCAATTTGGGCATATTGTAGGTTATCTTTGATAAATTAGTTTAAATGTTATTCCGTCCTTTGTTATGATGTTGTGTATAAACTTGTATTATGGGAATTAAAAGCAAAATAAAATATTTGTTAAAAATACATACAAGAGGTAACGAAGAAGATATATAGGCGGAAAGAGGGGAAGTTTGAGGGTTTTTTTGGAGGGAAGGGTGATAATTACCAGTCTTGAAGATGTCCACAGAAGCAGCAAGTTGAAGAGCAAAACAGCCAATGTTTTGTTCTGTGCAGGAGAGAAAAAGTAAGTGGGGGTGTATGTGGTTGCACAAAGTGGGGATATATGTGATTGCACAACACACAGAGACTGTTGTGCTCCAGATATAATACAAAATAGACAAAATGGTTGACATATTTGCCAGAAAAACAATAGCTTAATGGGCTTTTTTGAGGTGGACAAAGGTATGGGAGAGGCTTGATGACCCTGCAAGAACCGGGCAGGAAGTGCTAATCAGTTAGTTGAATAGAACTAAGTATTGATTAAGGTGTTGCTTAATTAGGGTAAGTGGATGCAGGAGAAGTAAGGCTGGGTGTTGATGGGATTAGTCTATGGGTGAGTCAATAGGTTTTGGGAGATCCATTGTCCTAAATTATGCATCTCTCCAGGGTGTGGAGGGGGCTATAGGCCACTTTTACTGACACTTGTAAACTACTTGTCCAGGCTTGTTCCTGACTGACATCCATTTTGTGTCCTTTTGGGTCAGGCAGTGTTTTGCACTTATGATTTTTTGGGGTAATTTTATGAAGGGTATTTATGATTATTTTAGCTATAAACTGCCCCTCTGCTAGAGGAGGGGGTCTGACTGCTAACACTACCATTGAATGCAAAAGTCTAAGCCCCTGTGTAACACATCACTACCAAGTATGCCTGGCTGCGTCAATAGAGCTGTATCTATGTTGGCCACAGTCCTTTTCAGGTTGGGCATATGTGAATCCTACCAACCGAGCACCCAGACTGCCAACATCATATCCTGTCTCTAACCAGTTTCATGCAATGAAACAGCATTGTGCAATGCCTCTACATAGTTTCCAATGATGGCTGTTATGCCAGCCTGTAAAGCACCTCTTAGGTCATGCATAGCAGTCACGGCACCTGAATTTACAACCTAGCAGCTTAATAGAGTTAGGAATTAGGTTATTTTGCAATTTCACTGTAATTATAAACTCTTATGCATAATTAATAAAACTCTTGGGCTTCCAAACTCCTAAGACAGAAAATCTGAATAGCACCTGGAAGAAAGAGTCAGTGTTATTAACAAAGCTGAAATATAGCCAAATAATTGTCATTTGTAGTGTAAACAATTTCACCCGCACCCCCTCCTTTTTCCTGAGTATCATAAATCCCATAGGTTTTTCTTCTGTACTCTAAAACGATTATTTAAAATTAAATGAAAGTGTTGAAAAAGGGACCTAAATATTTTTATTTTAAAAAAAAAAACTGGAGGAATGTCTTTTAATTGAGATGGGACAACTATGCAAAGGTTGTCTTTCTACAGCCTGTTAAAATAGGAAAGGGAATCGTTGCAAGGCTGTTGTGACTCATTTCCACAGGAACTATGAAGATTTTCAGAGGAGCAGTGTTTTTTGTCTCCCCTTTGGCAGGATAGCAGCTGTGCTTTACTAATAATGAAAAGGGAAACAAAGGAGAAAAGGGGCAGAAATAAAGGAGGAATAAGGTCTCTGAGGAGAAGCTAGATCCCCTTGTTCCCCAAGGGCACATTCCTCTCTGCTTTTCCTTTTGTAGAGCTCTCCTGAGATTCTCAGATACTGCTGTCCCTCAATTTCCATTTATCACCAACTTCTCCCCCAGCTGTTCACTGCTGCTCAGGAAGGGATGTGGTAGCCTTTCTGTCTTGTTGCTCCGTAACCAGAAACATTATGAGGCAGAAAACACTTCCCATGTTTCTGTACTCCTGAGAAGGCTGACTGTTTCTGTAATCCTGACAACTCCACTGTCAGGGAGCGTGAGGGTCAAGAGGAAACAGGGCACTGTGCTGAGGATAAGGGGAATGTGCCTCAACTTCAAAGCTATAAAATTCTTACCAGATGGTATCTCACTCCTACAAGATTTCATAAAATATCCACTTTGAATTCCTCACTTTGCTGGCGATCTTGTGGTGAACATGGTACATTCATCCATTGCTGGTGGTTGTGTATTTTTGTTCAACAATTCTGGTCCAAGATAATATTATCAATCAAAGATATCACAGGTTATTTGATCACTCTGCAACCTGACCTTATTCTTTTAGATCATTGGAATGAATTCCATATTCCTAAACTTAGACAGGACCTTATTTCAGTTTTACTGACGGCTGCTAAGGTGGTTATAGCCAGTAGTTGGAAGTCTCCTAATAAGCTACTACTATCTTCATGGCAAAAGCTAATTAATGTTCTGTTAATAGCTGCTAAAGTGTTATTAGCAAGCAAATGGAAAGCAGACTCCACTCCAACGATGCAACAATGGTTGCAAAAAGTCTGGGATTTTTTCTAACAAGAGAAAATCTCGTTCTGGACAAATAATAAAGATGCTGAACAACAGCTGCTTAACCCTATGGACAAATGGTACCCTGCATTAAAGAAAAATTAACATAGACAAATTTGACTGGGAACAAATAAGGAAACCAAAATATGAAGGGCTATTGTTCAGCTGATAGTGTAATCTATTGGTAACAGGGATAGACGATAGGCCGTATCCACTAAGCTAATGTAAGCCTATCCAGTATCCATTTATCTTATATAGATACTGGGTATGTTGTTAAGAGTTCATGTGTCTTCTGTAATGATTTCTTTTATAATAGGTTAATAAAATTTTATTAACAAAAAAAACCCTGAGCCACAGGCCCTGGTTGGCCATTGCCGAAAAAAGAAAAAGAAAAAAACTACTATCTTCATGGCGTTTGAAAATATGGGACTACTCTATTATGGATAAGATATCTGATGTAATTCTTATTGATAATCTCCCTCATGAGAAATCGAATCTCCATTTAAAATGGCTTCCCTTTCTTGAGTATATGTTTAATGATGAGTCATCTAAATTCCAAATTCCCAAAAAGTATTACAAAGTATTTCACTGTATGTAAACTACACTGCATTCTTTATTTGTTTCTGCAATAACTAAGCCTGGTTCCACTGTTGTTATATGTTTTGATTGTTTTTCACTGTTTCAAATAAAAAAAATTAAATGAAAAAAAGAAGGGCCCTATTATTCAGCTGGTGAACAGGTACCTTTTCGCACCAAGGAACCATCCCTGGGCAGGAAGGAGGGGGGCTCTTGGTAGCTGGTGATTCAATCCTTAGGTAGGTAGACAGCTGGGTGGTGAACCTATGTACTGACCATATGGTGACTTGCCTACCTGGTGCAAAGGTACTGAACATTATGCATGTTCTAGATAGGTTTGTAGATTGTGCTGGGGAGGAGCCAGTGGTCATAAGAACATAAGAGAAGCCAATGTTGGATCAGGCCAATGGCCCATCTAGTCCAACACTCTGTCACACAGTGGCCAAAAATACCAGGTGCCATCAGGAGGTCCAGCAGTGGGGCCAGGACACTAGGAGCTCTCCCACTGTTAACCCCCCCAGCATCAAGAATACAGTGCATCACTTGCCCCAGACTGAGAGTTCCTATCTATTTTTGTTGTTCAGTCGCACAGTCGAGTCCGACTCTTCGCGACCCCATGGACAAGATCCTGCCAGGCCCTCCTGTCTTCCGCCGTCCTCTGAAGTTTGCTCAGTTTCATGTTCATTGCATCGATGACACTGTCTAACCATCTCATCCTTTGCCGTCCCCGTCTTCTTTGACCTTCAATCTTTCCCAGCATCAGGGTCTTCTCCAGTGAGTGCTCCCTTCTCATTTGGTGGCCAAAGTATTTGAGCTTCAGTTTCATTATCTGGCCTTCCAGGGAACAGTCAGGGTTGATTTCTTTTAGAATTGACTGATTTGATCTTCTTGCAGTCCAAGGGACTCTCAAGAGTCTCCTCCAGCACCATAGTTCAAAAGAATCTATTCTTCGGCGCTCGGCCTTCCTTATAGTCCAACTCTCACAGCCATACATGACTACTGGGAATACCATTGCTTGGACCATGCGTATTTTTGTTGGCAGGGTGATGTCTCTACTTTTTATCATGCTGTTTAGGTTCGCCATCGCTTTCCTCCCAAGGAGCAGGCGTCTTTTAATTTCATGGCTGCAGTCACAGTCTGCGGTGATCTGGGATCCCAGGAACGTGAAGTCTGTCACTACTTCCACGACTTCCCCTTCTATTTGCCAAGGAGTGATGGGGCCGGATGCCATGATCTTAGTTTTTTTGATGTTGAGCTTCAAGCCCACTTTTGCGCTCTCCTCTTTTACCCTGAGCAAGAGGCTCTTTAGGTCCTCTTCACTTTCTGCCATTAGAGTGGTATCGTCTGCATATCTGAGGTTGTTGATCTTTTCCCCAGCAATCTTAATTCCCGCTTGTGATTCATCCAGGCCAGCATTTCGCATGATGTACTCTGCATATATATTAAATAAGCAAGGTGACAATATACATCCTTGTCGTACTCCTTTTCCTATGCTGAACCAATCAGTTGTTCCATATCCGGTTCTAACTGTCGCTTCTTGGCCCTTATACAGGTTTCTCAAGAGACATGTGAGGTGGTCTGGTACTCCCATCTCTTTAAGGACCTGCCATAGTTTGTTGTGATCCACACAGTCAAAAGCTTTAGCATAGTCAATGAAGCAGAAGTAGATATTTTTCTGGTACTCTCTTGCTTTCTCCATAATCCAGCGAATGTTGGCAATTTGATCTCTAGTTCCTCTACCTCTTCGAAACCCAGCTTGTACTTCTGGTAGTTCTCTATCCACGTACTGTTGAAGCCTAGCTTGTAGGATCTTGAGCATGACCTTGCTAGCGTGTGATATGAGTGCAATTGTGCGATAGTTTGAACATTCCTTGGCATTGCCCTTCTTTGGGATTGGAATGTATACTGACCTTTTCCAATCCTGTGGCCACTGTTGCGTTTTCCAAATTTGCTGGCAAATGGAGTGCAGAACTTTAACAGCATCATCTTCTAAGACTTTGAATAGCTCAGCTGGAATACCATCACCTCCACTAGCTTTGTTGTTAGTAATGCTTTCTAAGGCCCATTTAACTTCACATTCCAGGATGTCTGGCTCGAGGTCAGTGATTATACCGTCGTGGTTGTCAAGGACATCGAGGTCTTTCTTGTATAGTTCTTCTGTGTATTCTTGCCATCTTTTCCTAATCTCTTCTGCTTCTGTTAGGTCCCTACCGTTTTTGTCCTTTATCATGGCCAGCTTTGCATGGAACGCTCCCTTGATTTCTCCAATTTTCTTGAAGAGATCTCTAGTCCTTCCCATTCTATTGTTTTCTTCTATTACTTTGCACTGTTCATTCAGGAAGGCCTCCTTATCTCTCCTTGCTGTTCTCTGGAAATCTGCGTTCAGTTGGGTAAATCTTTCCTTTTCGCCTTTGCCTTTCGCTTTCCTTCTTTCCTCTGCTATTTGTAAAGCCTCATCAGAAAGCCACTTTGCTTTCTTACATTTCTTTTTCTTTGGGATGGTGGTGATTGCTGCCTCCTGTACGATGTCACGAACCTCTGTCCATAGTTCTTCAGGCACTCTATCTATCAAATCCAGACCCTTGAATCTATTCTTCACCTCTACTGTATATTCATCAGGGATGCGATCTAGGTCAAACCTGAATGGCCTCGTGGTTTTCCCAATTTTCTTCAGTTTAAGTCTGAATTTTGCAATGAGTAGCTCATGATCTGAACCACAGTCAGCTCCAGGTCTTGTTTTTACTGACTGGATAGAGCTTCTCCATCTTTGACTGCAAATTATATAGTCAATCTGATTTCGGTGTTGCCCATCTGGTGATGTCCATGTGTAGAGTCGCCTCTTAGGTTGTTGGAAAAGGGTGTTCGCTATGACCAGTGTGTTCTCTTGACAAAACTCTGTTAACCTTTGCCCTGCTTCATTTTGCTTTCCAAGGCCAAACTTGTCTGTTATTCCAGTTACCTTTTGACTTCCTACTTTAGCATTCCAGTCCCCTATGATGATGAGGACATCATTTTTTGGTGTTAGTTCTAGGAGGTGTTGTAGGTCTTCATAGAACCGGTCCACTTCAGCCTCTTCTGGTTGTGCCTTTCCTAACCTGCGGCATATATTTTTTCTGAGCTTCTATGACTATAGTTTTAAATAGTCTCCAAGCTTCCCGAATGGTTTTGACCTTTCTACTTTTCCTTTCAGTTTCTTCCTCAATGTCCCCCCATATCAGAGATGTTACCCCTTTTTAAGTTAAATGTGGTTGTGTCAGTCTTTTTGGGCAACTCCCTATTTATAGAAATGTTAAACTCAAGCAGTACAATCACTTTTACATCTCTCACCAGATCTTGGGAATTACTTAGGACAAAATGCAGGATCGCCTCTCCCCTGGTAGATTCTGTGACCATCTGCTCCATAGCACAGTCATTGAGCATGTCTAGAAACTCAATCTCTTTTTCCCGACTTGAACACATATTGATCCAATCAATGTGTGGTTAGTTAAAATCACCTATTATGACACAGTTATTTTGTCTAGCTGCTAACTTTAATTCATTCATCATTTTATAATCCTCCTCTATGTTTTGCTCTGGTGGGCAATAACAAACTCCCAGTGTTAAGGTTTCTTTTGGGACCACTATTTCAACCCATAGCATTTCAAGAAGCGAATCCAATTATCTTACCCTCTCAATCTTACTGGACTGTATACCCTCTCTGACATACAGAGCCACCCCACCTCCAACCCTTCCCCCCCATCCTGCCGATATAATTTATAACCAGAAATCACAAGTGCTTTTCCTCATCCCACCAAGTTTCTGAAATGCCCACAATGTCTATTTACCCCCCAACACCAAGCATTCCAATTCCCCGATTTTACCTCCAATACTTCTAGCATTTGTGTATAAACACCTATAGTTTCCCATGCATGTTAAGCCCACAATCTTCCTCTTGCTGCCTCGAGACCTTGCCAGGCAGTCCATATCATTAGCCACAGTCTCAGTGGACAATTCTAATCATTTTCCTTGTAGAGAAGTAACAGCTACCACTTCATCTCTTTGAGATGAGCCATCCTGAACCAGAGACTTTTCATCTCCTGTTGCCCATTTTCTCCAGAGGACTGATCTTTGTAGTCTGGATGTGGCAGCCATGCTTTCTTGGACTTTTTAGGCCTTAAGAAATTCTAATTCAACCTGGGGTGAACTGAATGAACTAATCACTGCAGCAAACTGTACATCCTCTCATTCCAGAATTCTGCTAGTTAAACTGGAATTAGGAAGAAGAGCAACACTCAGCTCCAAAAATAACTTTTTTGAATATCACTTTCAACAGGGCTTTTTTTGTAGAAAAAGCCCAGCAGGAACTCATTAGCATAATAGGCCATACCCAAGAGCAGAAATGCATTAGCATATTAGGCCACACCCCTGACAGAGCAGCTCATTAGCATATTAGGCCACACCCCGACATTACCAGAAGTGTGGTCATCCAGCCCACCTTTTGCTTCTTATTCTGTTTACCTTGTTTGTTGTCAAAACCCAGGGCTTTTTTTGTAGCAGGAATCCTTTGCATGTTAGGCCACACACCCCTAATGTAGCCAGTCCTAACGAGTTTCTGCTGTTATGCTAATGAGTTCCTGCTGGGCATGGCCAACTCGGGAGCCAGCGTTTATGCCCCAAAATACCCCTGACTTTCAAACACTCAAGAAAGCACAATTAAGCATATTCTTATAAAAATGGGTACCTGCCATACCTTACCTGTTCTTCCTTTCCTGAGCAGCAAACTCATTTGCAAAGGAGTGGACTAGTAACTAGTGGCAGAAGGCTTATGAAACTAACAATTCCAATATTTCCTGGCCATCATTTCCTTCCAGGTTTGATAAAAACTGTCATTGTCACCCATCCGAACTGCCTCTGGATGTCACAAGGAAATAAAATCCCTACATGCAATTATGATTGAGGAAGATTGGAAAATTTAATTGCAAAGCATTTAATCCACTATATTGCTGGTTAATCCCTCCTTTTACAAAAGGAAGGTTGGGAAGGAAGGGAAGCCAAAAGGGTAGTGTAGGTATTGTAGGATGGACTTTGACCCCATCTAGAGCTGGAAAGAGTCTATATCTGATTTAGAAGTGAGGGAAGGTTTACAGGTTGGGAGTTTGCATTATCATTAGCTGACCTGAAATCTGTCATCCTCACTTGACATAGAAGAAATAGTGTTGATTCATAAATTCCTTTCTGATACGATAAAGTCAACTACACATTGACTTTCTGTGTAGATTTGATGCGACAATGTTGTTTTCAATGTTCCATTGCATAGTTAAAATCACAATTCACAATGGACAGAAAAGATTCAGTATGTCATGAGTTTTGATCTTGTCATGTTAGATGTATGATAATAAGCTTGTCAATATGTCAAAAATATTAGTACCTTATCATTCTTCACCACCAAGTCAGTGTATGTCTAATTCCAGCTTCAGGTAATCAGGTCTACCCTGCTAAGAACAATAGCAGTATGGACTGAAATGTCACTGTGGGCTGATCTTCCCCCCCAGGTATTCTTCAGGGACATAAGAATAAGACATGACCACTTGGCCTCATTCCTACAGCAGAACTCACAGGAAGAAATAAAAGGGATCTGAAAAGACAGCAAAATAGGGGAAAAAAGTGTAAAAGGGTGTCTTTTGTCTCTCTTGAACTTCACAATCCCACTGATTTCAATAGAAAACTTCAGCATGATCCTAAACATGTTTATTCACATTGATTCTGCTTACTCCCAATTAATTGTGCTTAACACTGCAGTCTACAGTTAAATCAATCTCATTCAATTTAGTGGAGCTTAAAAATGCATAACTTGAGCTAGGTCATGCACATAGATAATAGGGGTGATGACAGAATGCTTGTCTCTGTCCCTGTCAGAGTAATAATCAGTGGATTGACTAGAATAATCATGATTTTGGGTGGAATGACAGAAATATGGTTCAGGTGGTTAGCCGTGTTGGTCTTGAAGCAGCAGAACAAAGTTTGAGTCCATTCAGTCCAGCAGAAAAAAGTTTGAGTCTATTAAGACCAGCAAATATTTATTCAAGGTATAAGTTTTTGTGTCATCTTTCCACCTCAGACATCTAGAATGCACTATCATTTTCCTATCTACCCTCTGAGACGTCATACCTTCACCAATTTGATGAACTGACCAAAACAGAAGAAAGGCAAGGACAATTATTTAAGTTCCAAAATGACGTGTGCTTGAACTCAAGGATTTAATAATATCAACAATTTAAAAAATTAACACCACTTTTAGGCAAACTGTAGCTGTTAGTGAAGCATTCCATAAAACATCGACCCTATGGATTCTCTAGTTAAACAAGTTGTGCTGTAGCCAAAGTTCATAAGTCTCACTGTAAACAATGGGAGAGTTAAGCATATGATTAAATGTAGCCTATTGAATTCAGTGAGACTTACACCTTTGTTAGCTTAGTCTTAACACTGAAGGAATGCTTAGCTGGCTCATTTGTGCTTCTGGCATAGTTTGAGAAAGCAGGATGGATCTGGTCCAATGACTAAATTCCATTGAAACCAATGGAACAAAATAATTACAGCTAACAGAACATTCAATGGCATTTGAATAGAGCTATCTTTCGCTGTGTTTGAGCCTATCTGTAATTTTTTCCTTTTATTTTTAACTATTAAATGCCAGTACAACAATGGAGCTATAACCAGAACAGCCTGTCATCCATTGTGGCTCATTTCCATTCCTACTGAGATCTCACTGCCATTAAGGAGGCCATCAGAAGGGAGGGCAACCCTTCTGAGATACTTTGGCTAAAAAACAGGATGCAAAATCTCTCTACATATAATCATTCTGTTTTGGTCATGGACTTTCCTGAACATTCCACATGCTCCCAAATAAGTTGGCTCCCTCATCTGTCACTCAGAAGCTGTCCCTATCCACTGGCTGCATTGCCTGAGTCTCACCTCCAATATTCTAAACAGTTTGCTGTTCCTCTCCCCCCAATAGCCATTCGGAACACAGAGGTCATTTGCATATGTGGCCTCATTGGCCTTTGCCTCTAACATTCTAAACAGTTTCCTGTTGCTGTTGGGAGTCATTCAATGTGTCCTGAGGTAAAATACATATCCCAATTTTCCCTTAAACCATCACTGGAGTTGCCAAAATACATATCCCAAACTTCCCTTAAATGGTCACTGGAGTTGCCAATCTCCCTGTGGGGCCTGGAGATCTCTCAGAAATCAATGTGTTTCCCAGCCACAGCACATCATTTCCCCTACAGAAAATTTCCCAGCTATTACAATGGTTCTTTTGGGCAGTGGACTCTATGGCATTATACCCTGCTGAAGTCCCTCCACACCCCAAACCCTGCCCTCCCCAGAGTCTACCCCTCAAATCTACAGGTCTGGCCCTTCCCTTAGTATTGCCAGCCTCCAAGCAGCACCTGGAGACCTCCAAGATCAGTTCTCCGGGAGAAAATGGCTGCTTTGGGCAATGGACTCTACGGAATTATACCCTGCTGAGGTCCCTCCACACCCCAAACCTCAGATCTACAGGTATTTCCCAACCCAGAGTTGACAACCCTGTAACTGGCTATGGAACTGCTTTCCAGACCCTTGGAACCCAGAAGACATGGCATGGGAGGAGGTGCTTTTCTACCTTAGCTGCCACTGCATAACACCAAATCAACATAAGTGAGGGGTGGAGGGAACCATACCTGTTACCATGAGGCTGTCCTCCCATACTACCCACTTGGGGCAGCAAAATGACTTGAGATAGCCCTGCCTTATAGCTAAGCAGAAGGAAATAAACATGGCTTGCCTCCCTGTATTTTCCCCTTCCCTCTGCCACCCCACCAGCCACAGTTGGGACACTCACCTGGAGCTTCCTTCTAGAGTTCATTCTCTTTCTTCCTACAATAGGCCTTACTCCTAGTAACAAATAAAATCTGAGATAAGTTACTGTTCTCAAAACCTATTGATGCAATTACTTACTTCAGACCAGGGCTCTAGTCGGGGGGGAGCTCTCAGTTACGGAGCTCCGGAAGAGAACCTCTAGGGGGCGGGGCGGTCACGTGGTGAAGCCCCACCCCCTTCTTTACCCCGCCCTCTGCTTCGATCCTCATTCCGTTTGGGAATGAGGATGAAGCAGGAGGGTAAGTAGCCGGGCCTTCTGACACACTTCCGGTGATGTCAGGGGGTGTGGCCTTCTGTCACTTCTGGTGATGTCAGGGGGCGTGGCATATGCAAATAAGTTATGCTAATGAGTTATGCTAATGAGCTCCGGCAGCTCTTTTTCTACAACAAGACCCCTGCTTCAGACTATGCTTATTAGAGCTACTTAATTTTTTTCAAGGGCTTTAGGAGCTACTAAAAGGCAGCTTGGTGGATGGAGCCAGTTGCAAAATTGCACCTTGTACAAAAACTATAGTGTTACAAGCAGGGGAAATCTTTTATTTGCGGTTTTCCCAAGCTGAACCGTTACCCTCATCCCAGACTGTAACTCGCCCTGCAAGTTAATATATATAGTTAAAGTTTTCCATGGAAGAAGCACATAGTAACATCAGTACAAGGAGGAAATAATAGCATGCTTCTTTCCTATCCAGAATAAGGGTGCATATGCAAATACATGGAGGAGGAGAAAGAGGAGGAGGAGAAGTGGATGAGAAAGGGTGCTGTTGCTTTCATTTTCCCTTCCAGAGTGAATGTGTTTTTGTGCCTCCTTCTCCTTCACATGAAAAAGAAAGCTGCTTGTAGATTTAAAAGAGAGGATAATAGAATCTTAGGCTGTGGTCAGATGTGCTGTTTGATCTGGTGTTGTTGCTGTTCCCTTCCAGATTTAAAATGCAAGTCCAGATAGCAACATCTGTCTTCTGTACACTGGTTGTTGGCATCCCATTCTCACCTGTCAGTGAGCTGGAGTTATTTGACACTGGGGAAACTCTGGTCTTTCCTGGTGTTAGCGATCTCACCCTGCATCTCTGGAAGTCTGATCAATCCATCGTGCCCTCAAGCTGTTTGGGAAGTCTGAACGTTCCCTTCTGGTTTGGGGCTTTTTAAAAAGGATGTTAGCAAGGTGTGCATAACTGCATATTCCCCTCTCTCTCTCTCCCCCTCTCTCTCTGTAGAGCTTCTCAAAACTATGTTTTCTTAAAAGAAAACTTCCAAAGAAAGATGCCTTTGCATTTCAGCTTTTTTTCTGTGCTTTGTGGCACATGGGGTAGGGAAGGGGTTACTTGAAAAGATGAGAGTTTTCTTCAGAGAGGGAGGGAGGGATCAGTCTGAGAATGATGCCTGTGACTCCAGCTTCACTCCAAGCTTTTAAATAAAAATGCCAGCAGCACACAGGACACAGGAGTAGGCTTCTGTATTCTCTCTCCCTGGCTTTGAAACATTTGAAACACTGAATTTTTCAAAAGCATAGTTTCAAAAACACTTCCCCTGCACTGCACTACATATCCCAGTAGCCTTCTGCAGCAATCTCATTGGCCACCAGCTGCTACCATCCTGCTGGGTGTTTGAAGTGCTGCTTCCAATAAGCACTTATGGTCATACTCAAAAGACAAATAACGCTTTAAAAGCTGCCCAACTGCCCCACTCCATGGCTGTTGTGTCTGGTCAATCAACCACAGGGTGAACGCGCAGTGAGGTGAGTCAAGGGTGGGATGTCTGATCAAAACTCTCTGTTACAAAGAAACCCAGATAAATTAGAGGCGGCACCAGATGGTGCTAAGCCTGTCATCTGATCGCAATGAGTTGGAAGGGACCTCCAGTGTCATCTAGTCCAACCCCCTGCACAATGCAAGAAATTCACAACTACCTCCCCCACACCCCCAGTGGTCCCTGTTCCATGCCCAGAAGATGGCAAAATAACCTCCAGGATCCTTGGCCAAACTGGCCTGGAGAAAATTGCTTCTTGGAGAGTGAAATTATTTCAGATGCCAAATGACAATAGCAGGCATTGGTAATGAGATAAGAAACCTAGGTCTCTATTCAGTCCAGGAGAATGCATTGTCTTGAGCTTAATTATCAGTTGCAATTCATCAGTCTCCCTTTCTAATCTTCCTTTGAAATTCCTTTGTAAGAGAATAGCTACTCTTAGGTCAGCAACAGAATGTCCTGGAAGGTTACAATGTACCCCCACTGGTTTTTGAATGTTGTAGTTTCTAATACCAGTAGAAAGAGTAAGAGTCCAGTAGCACCTTAAAGACTAGCAAAATTTGTGGTAGGGTGCATGCTTTCATGAGCCACTGCTCACTTCTTCAGACTTATTTCCATTTATTTTTTGCATCCTCCTGGACCATATTGAGACCTAGTTTTCCTGTCACATTAGCAATGCTGATATTTCCACACCTACTACCCCTCTGCATATTACACCCAATCCAATCATGCCTGCTATTGCCATTCGGCATCTGAAATCATCTTTATAAAGTTTATATCTCTGGTACCTCATGTTACATTTTATGGCACACATGGCCCAGCCCGACAAAGTGATATTTATGTCAGATCCAGCCCTCGTAACAAATGAGTTCATCACCTCTGGCCCAGGGGGACCAAACCTTCCCAAAGGTAAGGATGAAGGCATTCCTAAAAAAAAAATTCCTGGTCAGGAGAAAGGGAGAAGTGCTGGTTGCTCAGGGACAAGGGAGGCATACCTACCTCAGAGAATAATCCTGCACTAAGGATGTACATAGGTCTAAGGCTAAGGGACTGGAAGAGATCTCTCTCTTGGGAGAAAATGAAGAAATTGGGCCTCAGGCAAGTAGCAGAGAGGATTAGTGTTTTGTGGGACCATTAAAAGAGAGTCAGCCACTCCTCTCATGCCTGGTTATTGTTTGGTGGAATGCTTTGGGGGGGGGCTGACCCAAATAGGCCTGTACATGACTTTTCCCCCAATTTAGCAAAGGGGCATGATAAATAGGCCTACTGGCATCTACAATGAACCTTGGTTTGCATATTTGGGGAGGTGCTCTAAAATGGTATCGTTTTCCAGATTGCAGAAGCTAGGATTAAGCTCATTTTGCTTTTTGATGCTTCTTTTAATACCTTAGCCCTTGGGGTTCATACCTGCTCTTTGGTCACTTCCTCAGCATATGAAATTCATAAAGCTACTTGGTCACCATAGAGTTTTTACCCAACTGTTAGAGCATCCCCCGCACACCCTCTGGGTGACATCATTGTGCCAGGCATGTTGGGTGCACCGGGATTTTCAGGAGTGGGGCTCCCCTGGCCAGCAGCGGATTGGGGACCCAGAAACCAGGGAAACTCCGGCCCCCATTGGGGGATTGGCAAGCCTAGTAAGGAACTTTGAGCAGGACTCCATAAGAAACTTTCTTATTGGTGAATAACTTCTACCCAAACACTAGCTGGACAAGACTGGGAAGATCTTTTAAAATTTTTCAGAGCTGTTCATAGAAATAGAAAAAGACCACTACCATACACAGCCTGGATTTTCAGTACAGAAAACTGCCATTGGCTATTATTTTCTATGGGAGCAGATAGTTCTCTCTCCCTCTCCCTCTCTTCCTTGTGAAGTCCACTGCATTGGAAGATAGAGTAAAAACCTGTTCAATTTTATACCTGAACTGACTATAATAACAGTATGAACTGTTATAATTTATTTGAATTAGTATAATTGCACACATTAGCACAGAAGATAAAAAGAAAAAATGGTGACAAGGACATAAAATATACCTCCTGATTTTATCTTAAAGAAAATAGGAAAGCAAATTTATGCTTTTCATTTTTTACGTACTAAAACATTACATATGTTTTAGCCATCTAGATACTGGGTTGGATCCAGACAATATTTTCCAATGGCAGAATGGGATTTTTCTGCCTCTCTCTTCCCAGTGCAACCCAGTGACCTCCAGGAAATGCTGCTCCTGGGGACAGGGGACCCTGAGGATTGCCAAGAGTGGGATCTGGAGCAGGAAGAGGGAATTGGTGGAAACTGGCAGTTTATTCTGCATATAGCCCAATGTCTTGTTATTAAGTTCCAAAATGTTTTTGTTTACAGACATTTAATACAAAAACTTCTTTTTAGAGGGGAGTATATTATACTATAAACAGAAAACTCAGATTGGTATACAAGCTGTGTCACAGCAAGGGGTAAAATAACAAAAAGCCATGTTTAACAAAACGGATGGGGGAAATGTGAACATGTAAATGTTCAGATGGGGGGAAAAAAAAGTGCTGTATGTTTGTCCTGTAATAGAGGGTATGAGAGTTGAGGATCAGTCTCTGCATTCTTCCTGGCTCCCCTTCCTCTGTGCTGTTCACATGCATTCGATTTAACCAAACTATGGCTTATAATTCCAATTTCGCACCCACCAACAAACTACAGCTTTCAGACATCACACTTAATAGAGAACACTCAAATAATGATTTATATAAATGGGTTTTCATTATATCTAAATGCAAGCTCATACTTTGGAGATCTCATATATTTTCTTTGTCTACTTTTGTTTTAACAGTGATTTGAAGCATCAGGCAAGCCTAACTTGATGTGTCAAGGTGACAACTGAAAGGAGTGAAAGGTAATTTGTTTTTTTGTTACAGTTTCAATGTTTTTGCTGATCAAAATAATAATAGTCTGTTTATTAGCCTTTGTGTAATGTAGATAAACCCAATCATACATTCGTTCAGTGTCCTCAAAATAAATCACAGGTGTTCTCTTCCAAAAATTCTGATCCTGTTTTCAATATGCTGTTTTGACATAAGTAGAATACAGACCATATTGTGTGTGTGTGTGTTGTGTTATTCTGTGGTCCACCAAGCTTCTGGTCCTCTCTTCAGTATCTCATTGCTATTCTACATAGGGGTATGCACTGGAAAATTATTGTTCTAATTCCATGTTGTAACTTAAGAAAGAAAAGGTGTATCAGAAATGTTGTTGTAATATGGTGAAGATTTGTTGGGTTCAGTTTCCATTTTCATTAAGATTGGATAGTGTGTTTATCCATTGTTTTCCATATGCAGAAAATGGCTGATCTTTCTAAGCTGACTTTTTCCACCAAATAGGGTTTATTCAAGGTGTGAGTTCTTGTGTGCACAGATGATGAAATGATATTACATATCACAGTTGTATGTATAGGGGTGTATTGTTAAATTAGCATGCAAAATAGAGGAGATATTTTTAGCAGATCAAATGAGTGACAATCTGGGTTTCTGGCTATCATCTGTTTGGGTTCAACTGGGGGGTGGGCAGAGGTAATAAATATGTCAGAACGGGAGATTGATGTGCCCTAAACGGTGAGAATCCCATTAAGGCACATCAATCTCCAGTCCTGACACATTTATTACCTATGTTGTTTTTCCCCCAGTTGAACCCAAACAGATGATAACCAGAAACCCAGCTTGTCACTCTTTTAATCTGTTAAAAAAAAACTTAACTATTTTGCCTGCTAATTTAACAAGACACCCTTATATATACAACTATGATATGTAATTCCATTTCATCCTCTGACAAAGTGTGCATGCACACATGAGCTCTCTCCTTGAATAAAGCTCTGTTGGTCTCAAAGGTGCCTTTGGACTCTAACTTTGTTCTATTGCTTCAGACCAACACGGCTGCCCACCTTGATCTATTTTTCACCAAATGTTATCAAAATATTAGGGAACCTATTTTACCCTCTCTTCTAAAGACTTCCAAGTTTCATGTGAATTTTAAAGGCCCGTGAATAAGGTGCCCTCAACTATTTTTTGCTGCATAGTGGGAAAAGGTGCAAAAACTTTCACTGGTTTTCTGGAATAGCATTTTTTTAAAAACCAAACTTAGTGATTGTGAAACAAAGTTTGAGTCCAGTGGCACCTTTAAGTAACTGTGAGTAAAAGTAGTCCTTCCAGAATGCCCCACAGATCATATTGCAGACTAACTATACAAACCTATGTAGTAGGGTTGCCAACCCCCTGATGGGGGCAGGTTTCCCCCCAGTTTTGGGGGGCCCCATCCACCACCAGCCAGCTTGCTGGTGGGGAAGCTCTGCCTCCCAAAAGCCCCACCGTGCCTGCTGTGCCTGGTGGAATGACATCACCCAGAGGTGATGTCATCATGCTGGGCATGTCACACGGGGGGTGCTATAGCATTCCGCTAAAAACTCTATGATAACCTTAGAGTTTTTAGCTGAATACTAGAGCATCCCCTGTAGAACATGCCCAGTGTGATGACATCACTTCCTGATGATGTCATCTCGGTGCGTGCACTATATGTGTGTGCCTGAAGACCCAGCCAGGATCCCCTCACCAGCAGACGAATAAGACCTGGTAACCCTACTAAGCAGTGAAATCACTAATTAATCTGCAAAAAAGGTGGGAAACAGGGTAACTCACTAACTGAAGGCAAGCAGAAAAGCCAACAAACCATGAAAAAAACCCCTTAGGAGCACAAAAAGAAAGCCAGATGTTCAAACCAAACCAAATATTAAACTGCACTGAACCCAAAACTACAACAAAACAATACTTTTAGTAACTCCCCTCCAGCGACCAGATGTGCCTCCACTAACCTTCCGCTTGGGGGGGGGGGGGGAGAGGAAATGCTGTTGATAGTAATAATACATTAATTAGATCAGTCTGAGAAGCATCATCCAGGCAGGATCCATCTAGATGAAGTCTAGCATTATCCAAGCAAAACTATCTCCCAACATGCAAGGAGCAGGAGGCACCTGGCCAATGCAATGGATGGTTGCTGTTTAAAATTTCCCTGCCCTCTAAAAAAGACTATGTGATTGGCCAAGGGAACTCACCTGGTCAGTCACAGATTGGCTGAGATAACTGCTGTTATGTGATGAATGGGGAGAGATTTTTTTTTAAAGGGCAGAAGGATTAGATTAAATTCTCAACATTTTACATTGGCAAGAAATCTAAGAGTAATTCCAGGAAGACTTTGACTGCCTTGGATACAGCCAGTGGCAAGTAAGTCAGACATCATGTAGGGTTGGCAATATCTGACTGCACACCCTGAAACAGCTACCTTTCTTTTTCTCCTGTGGCTGCCAGCATCCTGTAGTATATCAGCCCATGTGTACAAATTGTACCATTAGTAAATATGGCAGCACTAGTTAATAAGGCCTGTTCTCATCACTTTTATGACTGGTGTATTGAACCAAGTTGGCTTGCATGTGAGTTATATTTTGTGGCTACCCAATCAAATATACAGCTGTGGGTTTTTTTTTCTGATTATCTCCAAAATGCCCCTTCCTACTTGTCACTTATGTTTGCATATATTAACACTGATTGCATTAAAACATACTCAATAAGTCTAGCATCTTTATTATAGGTAGTGACTTCAGTGAGCAGCAAAAAGAAGACAAATAAGTGTGTGTATACTATGTATGTACTGTGTGACTATAACAGTATTTGTTAGAACACATCACACAGATAATATCCACTATAAACATAAGTTGCACATTACTAAAGCTAGGCCTGGCCTGACAACTAGCAGGATACCAGGTGAAATGGGAATGAGAGGATACAGGTTCTATAGCATTTCCATGTGCTCACAGGGGATGGGAGATCTCCTGTCCCCAGTGGGCCTGGTCTGCCAGCACTTCAGCAGCTGACAGGAGAAAGAAAGAGTAAACAATGACAGTGTTTTCAACAATTCCTAGAGGACACTGACACCACTTCTGGGTTTTCCCAGAAGTGATGTCACACCGTCACTGAGGGAGATTTTTATTTTTATTTTTCTCCCACCAGTCCCTGAGTGCCAGTGGGCACATGGCAATCATAATGTTTCCAGAAATTGTGGTTTTTCCCTCTGGTACAAGAAGCCTTTCACTGGGGCATCTTTCTGCTGGAGTAAGGCTCCTTGGAGTGAACAAAAATAGCATAAAGAGAAAGAGCTGCATATGATCCAGCCCTTATTCTATGTACTAAATTTGCCACCTTCAAAACAACTATCAGACATGTCCCAGAATTCACTACATTCCTTTCAGTGTGCTTGAGCAGCTTTAGGTTTTATTGCCGGCAATACAGCTCCCTTGTTCACAAATGTTTCCATGTCTATTTAACAGCAAGTGGCAAGGTTTACAATCTGTTTTTAAATGAATTCCCCACTGAACAAAGGTGATATCTTTTGGGTTTTAAACCATGTGGTATGTTGAGCCTGAGATGGAGTTTGAATTCTCAGTGCATTATCAGTTATCACACTCTTAATCCATTCTGTCAGAAAAAAGAAAATTGCTATGTTCTTGTTACTCTTCTTGTGGCTACTCTTCTTGTGGCTCTTTTGTTTTGCTTAGCATTGTATGTTCATGACACCCTTACCAGAATTTCCCGCACCTCTTCCGTTTGATTGCTGTGCTGTACTGTTGCTCTCATTTTAGTTGTAGTTTTGTAACATTCTAAAAAGTAAAAAGAGTGTGAATGTATAAAAATACTTATCCAAAGTACATAATTGCTGTTCCCAATGGCTCGTTTAAGTACTGTGCACTTTGTGTTGAGTTGGATCCAAAGATTTTGTGGGTTTGCTTGTTTTGTTTTTAGTAGCAATGATATATTTTATTTTGTTAACACTCAAATGATGGTAAACCACAACAATGTGGTTTACCCACCAGCTTCTTTATGAAGTGTGTTTGTAGATTACAGAAGTGCCTGTGACATCACTAGTGGCAATTAGAACAGGTCTCCTAAATTCAACCCATTTTTTAAAAAGATCTTAGTAGCTCTGCATTCCTCTTCTTTCTGTCACATCACTGAGTCACTCTTATAGCATAGGCCCACATACCTTTGTTTAGAAAGTATGAAAAGCAGTGAGGCTATCCCAATCCCACTGTGACATATCAGTTCAGGAGCTGTCACTGGTAATCATTAGCCTAGGTGGCCAAGAAAAGCTGCCAAACCAGGCAACCCACCCAAAGGTGAGAAAGGGATCTCTGCCTATTTGGAGGACTCCCCAGGAATATACAGCTTAGTACATTACTCAAAAGATAAAATCCCCTTAAAATACCCTGGTGAGGACTGAAAATGCTCCATAAAGGCCAGAATTACAACAGCAGTTTTGAGAGTAGAGTAAAAAAGGAAAAGGTAGGAGATGAATCTGCTTCTTTGAGTCCATGAAAGCACAGGGAATTCTGGAGGGGGGATTTTGAAGGGTGGGATGGAATGTTCAAATGTTATCCCACGATTCCTCATGGGCATCGAGCCTCGCCATTTTTGGCCCCCATTATGACAACAGAAGCCATAAAACTAGGCTACTCTCTAGTAAGGAAAGGTTCTTTACGTAGTCAGTGGGACTTCCAAATATGTAGGAAAATTACTGTAATTTACCAAAGAGAAAGGGAAAAAAATCCAGCCTGATGAGAGCTGAAAATGCTTCAGAAGAGACAAAATGTTGATAGTATTTGGTAGCAGGGGTCATTTCATAGAAAAAGAGATGCAGGAGCTCATTAGCATAACTTATTAGCATAACTCATTTGCATATGCCACACCCCCTGACATCACCGGAAGTGTGTCAGAAGGCAACACGCACCACTGAGGCTTCACTGAACTGTTTTGGATTGCTAGCTATTGGGGGGGGGGAACGTGTAGATCTGTCCTCACAGAGGAGGGAGAGCTTGTACCTGAATAAAACTTGGTCTTAAAGGTGCCACTAGACTGTTTTGGACGGGGGGGGGCAGGGGGAGGCTCTGCAACTTACCTGGCTGCTTCTTGCTCTGACTGAGGGCTGCTGGGAGCAGGGGGCGGGGCTTGTTGCATGTGCCCGCCCCCTGGGCTCCTTACTGCCAGAGCTCCGCTCCTGTGCGCTCCCGCAGGAAATGACCCCTGCTTGGTAGGGTTGTCAGCTCCAGGATGGGAAATTTTTGGCAATTGAGGGGTGGAATCTGGGGAGGCTGGGAGGGGAGGGACCTCAGTAGGTTCTGATGCCATAGAGAGCAGCTGTTTTCTCTGTAGTCTGTAGTTGTAATTTCAGGAGATCTCCAGGCCCCATTCAGAGGTTTGCAACCCCACACTTGAGGGTCAGTTAAACAAAAACAGCAAGATGACAAGCCACCAAGAGTTTAGACAATCTTGGAGTGGAAATTTTTGGTGGGAAGGGAGTTACAAATTGTCCCCCACTTCCTGCATTGTGGTGTGGTCTCTCGGCTTTTCAAAAAGGAAGATTAAAAACAATAGAGAACATGTTCCCTCTCCATCGCACCAGGCAATTCCCTATTAACATTGTGGTGATGGAATTCAGCCTTAATATTTATTCTGATGGCAGTGAATCTGGAGAAAAACTGCAAACAGCACTGAACATTTTACTATGCTAGCCAGGAAACAGCAGCCACCACTGTGCTGTGGAGATAAGATTGCTGAAATCATGGCCTTGCATTATTTGCCTCTTGGTACACTTGCTAATATTTGACAGTTTCCTCCTTCCAAACTGCCTTATTGTAAAGCCCTGCTGTTCCGTTTCTGAACTTTGCCATGAGTATAACCCTGGGGTATCTGAACTGTCATGAGGAGGAGAGAATGACAGAAAGAGCTTGCAAAAACTCCAGAAGGCACATGGATTTCTAATGAGCAGTTGAATTTCTTACCAGCAGACAGCTTTGCCTTTGCCTTTACTGCTGTCACATTTCCTTAAATAATAGGGAGGTTTCTCAGCTAATGGACAAGGGAGGCCGCTTGCTTGATGAGAACTTGCCGAGGCAGCTTGCCATTTGGCTTTGATCGTAGATGGAGGTGGAACAAGTTTGTTCAGGCCCAGATAAACAGTCAGAAGCTGCCCTATTCAGATGGACCCTTCACGAATTTATCTGGGCATTATTTTGCATTCATTTATGTGGCTCTTTGTGTGGTGAAGCATTAAATTGCTTTCCACTGGGAACAGGTTGCTCTTGGGGGTCAGCAGAGCCGTGGTACTGGATGGAGCATACTAGATTCAGACAGTGTTTCTGTGTGAGATCTTGGCAGCTGATTTCCCAGTCTAATTAGAGATGTTGCTTTCACCTCTTCCTGGAAAAGCTGATAACTTTTTAATATAATGTAGATAAGCATTAAAGCTATTTTTATGCCGTGCCGCATTTATGTTATGTCTTGCAAAGCAGAATGAGTGGCTGGTGAATATGAGCTTGCCATGGATTTTTTTGAAAAGGGGAAAAATTAATCATATCCATCTTCTTTCCCATGCACCTTTTGTAATGGTGAGCTCTGTTTGCGAATCCTAAAATGTGATTAATGGACCACCTGAATCCTACAGTTTTAGATGATTCCAAATAGTGGGGCATGATAATTTAAACAGCATAGCTTTTACCATTGCAAAATTAAGACTAGATGAATTCAGGAAGTGCTTGTCTTTCAGCTGGATTCTTCGTTTAGATTTTTAGCTAGTCTTCATTTTGCAATGATTAAATCCATGCTATTTAAATCAGTATGTTCCCCCATTTGGAATCAACTGAAGTCAGCTGAAATACTACATTCAGTATATGATAGACAGGGAAACATTTCTTACCTTTAGAGGAATATGATCATCTGCCACTCCCTCTTTTCCACGTAGCTTAGAGTCTCATCCAGAGAGAAGGTAATTGGGAAGATCTGAGCAAGCTGAATAAACCCTGATCTGCACATCTTATTTATTTATTTATTTATTTTATTTATCATTTGACTTGATATACCACCCTAACCCCCGTAGGGGTCTCTGGGCGGTTTACAGTTCTTGGGTGCTAGTCACCTATATCAACCCTAACTACGGCCACATCAGTTCAAGGGGGGGCTGCCTACCGGCACCCTGGTGGAGGCTCGGTGTCGTTCACTTTTTTCTGGCTCGGCTTCTTCTTTCGGCTGTGAGATGTCCCAGTGCTTAGGCAGACAGGCGGATGGATGGATCGCCGGCGACGTTGTCCCCAGCCCGACTGTGTCCTTCCGGCTCCACGCGCCTCCGGATGACGTCACTGCGCCTCCATCCTCCGTCGACGACAGCTGCCCTGCTCTTCCGTTGCTGGCCACCAGGGATCAGTCCCCTTCTGGCTCTGCTGCCGCCGCTTGCCGCCTTCAGCGTTACACAGCCTCCTCCTCCTCCGATCGTCTGCCGCTGCTGCTCCGCTGTAGCCGCCGTTCTCGCCGTTGCTGCCGCTGCTTCTCCACACACACCTCCATCTACCTCTCTCCTTGTGCTTGGCCATAGGCACAAGCCAAAGGCCTCTTAGTCCATAGTCCATGGCTTGCAGAATGTGTCTCTGTTGGCTGAAGCAGCCCAATCACAGGGCATCCTCATGGTTCATCACCTTTTAAAGTTCAGACTAAGGGCTTGTTCAGTTGCATATTTTGTTTCCGCTGGTATTTTATGTATATTTTACTTTGTAGCAGTCTTGAGTTCCCAGTGTGTCAGAAAAGGAGTAAATAAATAAATACATTACAGAGTCCTAGAGTTACACCTGCACAAAAGACATGACGATTATCACTAGAAAATCTAACTGAAAAAAATCCTCATTAAGCAAAGATCTTTAGAGTCCATATATTTAGGATTAATAGGCACCTGCTCAACAAGGAATGTGTTACAAAAAAAAGTAGTGCAAGCAAGTTGCTTTATGTCATTTTGTATGCCTGGACATAAAAAAAAGCAGGGATCAATTGCCCGTGGCTCAAATCAAATCTCAGAAAATGTATAATCCAGGATGAGCATGGCTGGAACCTGAAATGGGATGGGAACTTAAAACAATCACATGTCATATTTTTCTTCTCCTGATCTTTCCATATAAAGGTGGATTTATGTAAACAAATTGTATGTGAATAGGCGCCAGCTTGTGTCCTTATATATCCTGTTCTTGTGGAAGGTTCACGGTACATAGTTTGAGCAGACTAGTAGGTATAGGGCAGGCTACATAGGGATCCCTATTATGAGTTGTGAGTTGAGCCATTCAGAAAAAGGAGGTCGGCAACTAAATTTAAATGAGAATAGTAACCCAGGAGACATAGCTATGAACACCGAGCTCCACTTTAAAAAGCTTATGTGAACCTGAAAACTCTTGTGTTTAATCTTTTGAACAATGTTAGTTCATTTAGATATACTAGATGTAGTAGATAAATAGGGTCGGAATCACTAACTGGCCTGAATTCCCTAGTAGGAATTTCCTTCCTGGTCCCAGATATTGTAAACTGGTCAGACATCTTTCAAGCTGCCTGAGTAGTATTTTCCCCCACTATAGCACAGACTTTCCCTGTTCGATATCTCTTTTGTAGCTTTTATCAGAATGTTGTCAGCAAACATCTACCACCTTGTCCTGCACCACATATACTGTTGAACACTGTTAGAGAAACTAGTATCTCTGATCTTTTCGTTTCTTAACTTGCTGTAAATTAGAAATTAGATAGAAAATTAACACAATAAAGACAAAAGTTTTGGTAAATGTGAATAATAGGAGCATGGTTGCTGACTAGACCCTTCATAGCAGCAAATGAGATTTACAGTACAATGGTTGCTTTCAATAAAAAACGAGTCTGCTATTTTGGAAATGGGGGGAAAGTATGTGTACATTGAGTGCTTTCCCAACAAGGGAAGAGTTTCAGAGTCATAAATGTTTTCATCAATGTTTGTTTACCCAAAGCAATTATAGGAAGTTGAAACCTGGATCAGAAGCTTGCATAGAAGCAGGAGGAGACAGGCTTATCTTTTTCTAGTTTCAGCCCTCAAAACTGTCTCATCCAAGCTGCTTCCCCCCCGGGGGGGGAGTGTTAGTAACCCTGACTGTTCCACTATGGGACAAGAAGCTGTTCAGCTGGAGTTGTTTGGGTAAGAAAAAGACCATCCACAGGGAAAGGTATAAATTCTCCTTCAGATTCTGGTTGTAGCTTCCCGCAGATTACAGCTGTGTATCATGAACTAGTCAAAAGGAACTATTCTGCCAAATGCACAACTGAAAGGGATTCCTAATACTTTTTTCTTTTCTGGGCACTCTCACACTGTATAAATTTGTACAGAGGTTACATTTATGGAGAGAGAAAATGCATCAGGGTGCATGTGGGTCATTCACAATCTTGCGGCCCCTTCCTCTCCTAGGGTTGCCAAGTCTGGGTTGGAAAATACCTGGAGACTTTGGGGGTGGAGCCAGGAGAGGGTGTGGTTTGGGGAGGGGAGGGGCCTCAGCATGGTACAATGCCACAGAGTCCACCCTTCAAAGCAGCCATTTTCTCCAGGGGAGCTGATCTCTGTCGGCTGGGGATAGGTTGTAAAAGCAGGAGATCCCCAGGCCCCACCTGGAGGCTGGCAACCCTATCCTCTCCCCAAATCCATCTGTGCTGCACAGTAGTTTAGTATATTTGGGAGTAGTGGCTTTAGCAAGCACAAAATGATCTTTCCCATCTTGAATCAATGTAAACTGACTTGTGATCCCAGTGCAGAATCACTGAGCATGGCATTGCCCGGGTTCAGCCAACACTGCAATTCATTGTAAAGATTTGCTTATGTTTTGCACAGGGTGGCTCTTGGCTCTATGCCATTTTTACAGGTAAGGCTACTTGTGTACATTTCACAGTGTTTAATTGACAATATAATGCATGGGGGGGGGGGAGAAGAGTCAGAGAGATCTTCAAATATAATTTTCTAGTTAAAGCACCTGCATAAAGATCAAGGGTATCGAAGTAACAAAAGCAATCCAACATGCAGTTACTCTAGGATTGCAACCACAATCCTTGCTTTTGTGTGTGTGTGTCTTTAACTGAAATTTAATTGAAATGAGTAGGCAGCCATTCATCTCAAGAAATGGGTATGCCACAAATCTGACTACTTTGGTGCACAACCTGTACTCTGGACAAGAGGCTACTGAATAGGGACATAAGAGTCTTATCTCACTACAAATGCTAATTCTCTGCTCCCAAGCATTTCCCCTCTGATCTAATCAATCTGATTACAATGGGCCTTGTACCTTTGTATCCTTTATAGGCATTATTTTCAACACCCACCTTCTGACTGGGATAAAAAGACTCAACCCTCCATTCCTACTCATGTCTGATAAAGGAAGCTTTGACTTTCAAAAGCTTATATCCTGAAAATTTTGTTGGTCTGTAAGGTGCTACTGGACTTGAACCTAACTATTCTACTGTTGGGACAGAATATGGAGAAGCAGAATGTTGTCCAATTGGCAAAGATGTTATAAAAGGATGTATTTTATCTCCTTATCGGTTCAATCTATATGCAGAATGCAAGTGGGTTCCAGATCAAATCAAGCCTGTCTCTAGAAGCTAAAATGACTAAACTGAGGTTATCATACGTTGGTCACATTATGAGAAGACAAGAATCACTGGAAAAGACAATGAGGCTGAGACTGAGACAGGTTCTGTAGTTCTGGGCCACTATCTGTTTCCACAGAGGGAATGCATCCTGACTGGTTTTGCTTGATCTGTACAGAGCATTCAATATGGTGGGCAGCAGCAAGTGGACCAGAGGGGGAGTAGCAAGCTTAGTGGCACAGCCTGCATAGTTCCTAAGCTCTCAGGTCCAGGAACTTCTCATTAGTCCCTTATGCGCTAAATCAGAACTCGATAACAATAACAAAAAAACAGCTACTTGCTCCAACTCTTTTAAACCTAAAGTGTACACCTAGGCCATACAGTGATGCTTCCAGTCCTCCAAGCTAATCACAGTTAGGTGAATGATTATTGATATAATACATGGTGGTGGATTAATTCTTAGCTCTAAACATTAGTATTTAAATTGAAAATCCTATGAGGAAAGGCTTACAACAGAATGCATAAACTTCCTCTGACTGAACATATCAGTAGGACTGTGTGCTTGACAACCATTGCTGGGTCTCAAAATGGAGTCTGAGTAGTTGCTGCATCCAGGGCCCAAGCATCATTTGTCTGTGCCTGGTAATAATACATAGCCTCTCCTTATTTCTGAAATAACAGAGAGAGACTATCTCAGAATAATGAGCTTGCAGCTTAGGGTGGTCTCTTCACCTTGGGCTCCAGGTCCCAGTAAATTAAACCTGTTACTTCTTCAATCAAATGAATTCCCTAGCCCTTTAAGTGAACAAGTTTATTAATCTAAATATATATATATGTGTGTGTGTGTGTGTGTGTTGCACTAAATCTATAATATCAAATACAAATTTCATATCAAAATAATGTATATACTTAATACACCATGTTATCAAATAAAAGGTGAGACGTGATTCTGTAGACTTCATCACTGGAGACAAAAGAAGTCCAATTAAGCTCACACCTTCCACTCCTATGAAAGGTTTGTCTGTTCCACATAAAATGTCAATTTAATTATCTTTGCTGCTTCTCACATCACTGTAAAAAAATCAATGGACACCAGCATCTGAGAGTGATTAATTTAACAACAAAAATGGAGGTGATCATTAGTTCTCTCAAATGTTCTGAAAAGCTATAGCATAACAGCCTGGAATATTAACTTGTGGATTATATGATATCTGAGTGAATGAACTTTTTGGTATATTAATGACCTGTAATCAGAATGTTTTTAGTAGTATAAATCTACCATATATGACAAATACCTGTAAAAGCATTGCACAGAAACAAGACACCATCTGTAAAGCAAAGTTCTCATAAAAGTACCGTATTCTTCTTATTTCTCATTTTATTTCATGCAACTCTGAAATTGTTAGAGGATTGTTTATCATAGTTTAGGGGAAAGTTTGAAAATCTACAGTCCTCAAATAAGTTTTTATCTTACCTATTTCATCTTCCTAAGGAGTAATGACCTTCAGAAGAAGTAAAAACAATTTGATAACATTTCTTGGAAATGTTGAACAGACATTACTACTATTTTTAATATTTAAATATTAAATATTTAAAATAATTTTCAGCAATTGTCTAAATGTATTAACCAACATTTTTATCTGCTTTCTTAATTTTTGTTCAAAGAAAGATTATTATATTTAATATAAATTTGTTTGAAAGATATGCAGAAAAATCATGTCTTAATTAAGCTTTTCAATACTTCACGAGACCATCTCATTTTAAAATCTCTTTCTAATGTCAGCCTGACTTTTAATTGGTGATATTTGCCTAAGGTGATGAAAAGCAAGGATTCCTGTGCAAAAATCACTTCTGAAGATGTGATAAATTGTGAGGGGCTTCCTTCTTAAACCTACGATAACACTACCTCCAGTCCAGCATTACTAGCAAATTCCTGCCAATTCCTGTTCTAATTTCTAATTATAGCAATATTTTCCCATGTTGAATACAAATCAATAGGCTGATAAAATTGGTTAGATCATTTTAGGACCCTTGAAAACTGAGCTTTTCGTGTTCTCAATAACTGCTTTCTTTTGAGTTTAGATGACATACAAGAACATCGGTTCTTGTAAAAAATGCACTGTTTTGCATAGTTTTCTGTCTATTAAGGCAGTGACATTCAGAATGGTGGTGGGCTAGGTAGCTGTTGTAGGCTCATACTATAATTTACTGGACTGCTGGCTTTAGGCTGAGATCACCATGGCTATGGTCTTCAGTCAAGTATAGTGCTTGAGTGTGTGCTGCTTTGTACCTGTGGTTACTGACATTCAACAGTGATCAGTAGTGATGGCCCAATTGCACATATGTTGTGCTTGAAATACCAGCTTACACTTCTCAGTTCCCTCTTTCTCCTGAGTTGATCACTTATAATAAGAGCCCTGCTGATTATGGGCAGTGGCCCATCTAGTCCAACATCCTGTCTCACACAGTGGCCAACCAGTCACCCTGGAGGGCCAACAACAGGGTATACTGGCTGAGGTTTTCCCCTGATGTTGCCTGTTGGTATTCAAAGGTTCACTGCTGCTGGATGTGGAGTAGAATTACCAGGCCATGCCTGGCAACTGGCAAGAATCCAGAGGAAGCAGGGACATGGGAGGCACTGTTAGGGACAGTGTGATGTCACATCCAGGAGGAAAAAACCCAGAAGTCGTATCAGTCCTCTCTAGGAATTGCCAGTTCTATGGGTTCCTCTAAGATCTTGCCCTAGTAGGCATATGGCAACCCTAATGTGGAGGTTCCCCTTAGTCATTATGACTAGTAGCCACTAATAGTCACTCCATATTACTCACTGCATTGATGCTTTGTTCTCAATTCAAAAGTGGAATTTTGAGAGGTTTGCCAATCATCTGGGTAGACAATCTTGATTTACTGGACTGCTGAAATTACATTTGCCCCAGGGTCCATTGTGGGCAGTTCATGCATAATTTAAAAACAACAAGAACATTATGGCTGTAAATTCTCCTCTTTTTTTGCCTTTGTCAGCTGTATTGATGAGTCAGTGGTATTCATCACACTGGTGTATACTCAAAAGTTATTGGATGTTGTTCCCAGGTGGTTGTGAAAGAATGGTTTGTGATCCAACTTAGAACATTCACTGAACATACTTGGCTTTGGGAGTTAAACAGGCAAATGGACAAAGCTGGAATGCTTGAGAAACAAGCCACTCCCCCTTTCTGATTAATATACCCAAAAAGAAGTACAACAATTTTAGAGTCCAGTGGCACCTTTAAGACCAACAAAGGTTTATTCAAGGTATGAGCTTTCATGTGCATGCAAACTTTATCAAATACCTTAGAATGGCATGCAAGGTTCAAACTTATAGCCAGAGAATGAACAGCAAATTAACATGCAACATGATGATGATCAAGATATCCAAAGTGACACTAAATAATAAGTTAAGGTTATAGGGTCAACAGTCGTAAAGCAATAAATATGTCAAACTAACAGATAAATGTCTAAAGGTGTATTTTCTAATTGTGGGAAGTGTCTGGGAATCTTTGTTTTCTCCTGTCAGGCATGGAGGGCACTTAACACTACATCCCCCTCCAAAAAATGCTGTTATGTCAGCAGACATCCTAATATCCCTTGTATACATTCAGTATTCTCATATACTATTCTGAAAAAGAAATACACTAAAATACATTAAAATTCAGAGGATTTATAGTCCTTCTTGTTGAGAATACATATGCAAGGACTGAATGAGTTAGCATATGTCATGACATAAAAAAACAATATCCCTGTTGAGTCCTGGGGAGGTTTTTGTTCCAAGTGTTGTAATAACTCGCAATTCAGCAATTTCCCTTTCCATTCTGTTTCTGAAGTTCCTTTGTAATAAAACAGCTACTTTGAGGTCACCCACTGAATGTCCTGGAAGGTAGAAATATTCTCCTACAGGTTTCTCAGTCTTGTGATTCCTGATGTCAGATTTGTGTCCATTTATCCTCTGGCGTAGGGTTTGTTCTGTTTGTCCTATGTAGAGAACTGAAGGGCATTGTTGACATTTAATGGCATACACAGCTAACCAACTGGATCTACCCAAAGAGAAGAATCTTTTTTGTAACTTTTTCCCCCCTTTTTGGTAGAGCATACAGATTGCAGGCAAGAAGGACTATTGTAGTTGAAGAAAATACACGAACAAAGGTTCAATACTCAGAATAAGAATGAACAATTGTTTGAGAGTAATGGTTGCAAACTGCAATCAAATTGTGATTTGGCATACGGAGTGATTGCACATCACCAGTTTTAAGGATTAAAGCTTCCATCTGTCATTGAGCTATATCATTGTTTAATCAAGCACACAAGTCAACAGTGCATAAACAGTATATGACGTTCTGTTTATTTTACCCTTCAAATCCATAAAAGACACACTAGGTGTTAATGATTAGTTGGTACTTGAGCAGTGATGGCCAACCAGCTATTGATTAAATAATAGTACCCAGTTTTTCAAAAATAGCTGCAAAGTTGAAGAGGTATCAAACTGATAACCATTATGCTTAAAGGAGGATGGGGGGGGGAACTAAATAATATTGAGATTTATTTGGGTTTTAGGGAACAGGGATAAATGCAACAACAATAATAACATTGGGATACAAATTGTATTACTGATTCCAAAAGAACTATGACAACTAATGGATATATTGTAATTGTGTTTGAAATAAAAACATAGCAACATTATTTTGGTGAGAAATAAAATGTAGCAACATTATTTTAGACTGAGAGCCCATGGGCAGATTTTGTGTCCTTTTAATATAATTGTTGTATAGTATTAAAGTGCTTTTTAATAATAATCTTGCAACTGAAGCAGCAGGTAATTATTTTATGTCTGAATTACTTAGGGTGCATTCAGATGGGCAGCTAATCCCGTCATTATGCCATCTTGAATTTTATCCTGATCTTTTTAATCCATCGTAGCATGACCAGACATCACCCTGGTGAATCGCCTTACCGCGCTGCCTCCATTGTGGATTGTCTAGATGGCGTCCACTGAAGGAAACATGCGCAATGGGGTTTTTAAAAAAAACTTTTTTCACATGCACATAGACGTGACAGCACGTCCTTGTTGATCCGCGCATGTGTAGAGATCTGCACATGTGTAGAGTGTTTTGAAATGGTTTTCACAGCATGTCCTTGTTGAAGGAGGCACGCAGTGGGTTTTTTTAAAAAACCTTTTTGCATATGCGCATAAACGTAACAGCATGTCCTTGTTGATCCACACATATGTAGAGATTTTTTAAAATGGTGCCTGCTTGGGGTGGTCTGACATCAGACCACCCCGATGGGAAGTTTGCGCACTGGTGGAATGATCAGACGGGTGAAAGTCCACAGTTGTACTGCAGGTAACCGAAAGCCCCAGATTTAAAGTGCTATCTTTTAAGTACGGCTCCAAAGTGCGGCAAAACGGGATGCCTACGGAAGAGGCACATTTCCCAGATGTTTATGTCTGGACATTACCTTTAGATCTGTGAGGCAATTGGGCCTCGCGCAGATCTAAAGACTCGTCTGATCAGACTCTTAGTCCAGTTAACAATTTAATAGGGACTACTGTAATTTAGACACATTGGGGATGGAAATAGTTGATCATTAAGAAAAATATTGTAACTTTAAAAGTTTTGGAGAGATTATAGAACATGATTCTGTGGAACCCTTCAAGGTGATATTCAACAAGCATCTGCTTGGAGCATTTTGAGTGTAGATATCATGCTTAAGAAGAAGTCATTACTACTTCCATAATCTTAGGATTTAGTGCTATAGAAACTACAGTTGCTGCTTTTCTAAGATCCTTTTTTACATTGAGACTGCTAAGAGAAATGGATTCTTTGAGAAGACTTTGTTTCAGGTTGCAGATGTTCCTGTACATTTTGATTTGGCACTCAGGATGCCAAACAACATCACATTCAAAAGAACGACTTTATAAATTTATTCTGCAACAGTGTGAGTATTCATATGTCAACATATATGGCACTTATTCTGGGCTATCAGTTGAAATTATAGGGGCTGTACCCTACCTGAATGGATGAGGGATATTCCCTCACCCATCATTATTAGGAATGGAAAACAAGGCTCTGTGGAGATGCAACTGAATGGAAAGCTTCATTCAGTCAGTCAGCCAGCGGAACCTGGGTGCAGCTGTTAAATCCAGCTCTTCCTCCCCAACCATAGTTTTTTTTTTGGGGGGGGGGTTACGTTGATAAGGGACTCCATTAGTGTTGGGTCACAGCAGAAGAACCCTCAATTAATCAAGGGGAAGGAAAGGCATGAGGCCTAGCACACTTGGCACAGGTTTGTGAGTAAACCAGGATTAAAAAGGGCCAACAGCTAAATTTGGAGCCAGGATGGCATTGCCCAAATGCTGGCAGCTATAGTAGTCTTCCCAGAAGTGGTAACCCACTCTAAAGGGGAAGGAAATCAATAAACTTTTCTAACTCATATGCTGTTGTCTTGTGTCTTTATTGCCTTGCTTCTTATTGCAGAAGCAATAAAAATCTTCAGCTGGAAAAGGTAATAACAATCCTACCATTTCAGAATAAATGTTTCAGAGCTGTAGTGGATGACAGTTCGTTGAAGATTTCTGCACATATGCACAATTATCTCTGCCATTTGAAGGACTGTTGTAATATAAATGGACTTGATCAATGCAGATATGGAACACCTGGCAAGCCTCAAAAAGAGCTGCAGATAATTTCTTCATGAGCAGTTTCTACTGATCAGTAACTTATTTTAAAGATAATGGGCTGAAGTTATACATGAGTTTTTGAAAAAGGGTTAAATTAGTTCCCAGAGCCTGGTACCATAAAATCTGACCCCATTCATGCTTTTCTTCCATCTGTGAAATAAAAAACCCTTCACTGAATCCTGTTTTATGTCTGTGCAATCCTATTCTTCATTTCTGTGCTGTCATTCCTTCCTTGGTTATGTTCTGTCAATCAAGTTTGTGGTTGCCCTGTGGTACCAAGCCATTTGTATTGTGTCTCAATCTCCAGCCATCCCTTCTGTTCCCTTGTACCAGCACACCGAAAATAAAGATGCAGGACAACAACATGCTTGGGTCTAACTAGGTCTGTTTGTTAACTTGAATGTCTAATATGCACCATTAAACCATTTCCTTTCCTTTTCAACAGTAAGTTGCAACTAAGGGCAGCTCACCAGCTACCAGAACTTTAGACCATTCTACTCATGCTCCAGACTTGGTCAGCACTGCTTCTTACTTTGTTTAGCCTAGTCTAGCCTGCATGCCCACTGCTGCAAGAAGACAACTGTAATGTTAACGTTGTTTTATGACATTACTCATTTGCTTAGTCTTTCTCTGTGGATCCAGAAATATTACAGTTTGGTTTGATCAACAGCACAGGGCAATTGCCTATGTAGGGAAGCTGGAACCTGCTTTTAGGCATCTCCCTCCCTATTGGCTGGCCTTCATCAGAGCCATAGATGAATTTCCCAGTGGGTTCATATTTTCTGTCTTGGTAATAGAATTTTTGGATAAAAGAGAAGAATGAACATGGGTCCACAGAGTAGTCAGGCATATACATACACAGGAGTTTGCAATGGGTATATTAAGCATGGACCTGATTATTAATTCTATCTATATATAATTAAAATGGTATCCTTTCCAGTTCTCAAATATCTCCCCAAATGTAATTCTTAGTCCTATGGAATTTACCTTGTATGGTCTTATAGGAACCTGGATGAAGGTCTAATGAAGAAAAAAAATTCTGCGTAGTAATCCAGTGAAACTACCCTACTGTTTGTGCTTTTAATCCCAGGTGAATTTTTCTTTTTTTTTTTCTTTTTGGTAAACAAATTTTATTTTCTTAGGAATTCAACATTTATAATTAAATCATTTCATCTTTTCCATTGTCTACCCCATTCCCATTTCCTCCCCTCCCTCCGGTGGCTTCCCGCAATGCTTCACCCCTTACCCCACATTACTTTACATCATTAATTATATCATTTTCTTATCATTACAGTCTCAAGATAACATCATTTGACTTAATATTGATCTAAACATATTAAGTTTTGTTTCACATCCCAGTTCTTTTCCAGATATGTTTTAAAGTCACTCCATTCTTGAAAAAACACGTCGTCTTCTTTATTATTCAACTTTTTCGTGATTTTGTCCATTTCTGCCATGAACAGAACTTTTTGTATCCAGTCTTCGATTTCTGGCACTTTCTCTGTTTTCCAAACCCCCATTCTTTTTTCACTCTGCTCTCCCATGGCTTGAATCGCCTCAAGCATCCTTTTCTCCATCGCTTCCATGGCAGCCTGCATCTCCTTCTTGTCCTTCTCCCTTTCTTTTGACATTTTGGGGGTTGACGTTGAGCCTGTCCTTGGTCTCACCACTGGTACAACTTCAGGGTCTGAATTGGCTCTTTTCGGACGCCTTCTAGTCTCCGTTTTGGCGATTTCCCTGTGGTGCGCAAATTCACAAACAAATGGTCTTTTCTAGAAGGTAGACTGTAGATCAGACGATTCCTTCCATTTACGCTTCCGCAAACCTTCTGAAAAGTGTTTAAAATCAAATTTAAGTTAAAGTCCTCCTCAAAATGTCGGGCGCAACTTCTCTATGGTATTTTGGTGTAGAGTAGGTCAGTTTGCCATTTTGCAGGTCCCGTCTGTTCGCATACACTCACATCCACCACAGGAATGTTAAACAATATGCTTTTTTGCTATTTTATAGCCTTCAATCAACTGTTTTCTTTGCCGGAATCAGATTTCTAGGGATGTTTATTCTTTATCCGCTCAACCGCTTGTTTCAACTTATTTTTTAACACAGTTCAGGTAAGCGGCACGTTTATTGTTATCTAGCACGATCAAATCGGGTTTCGCATTGCTTCTTTTCACTCACTGTTGTTGCCCATCATCCAAGAGGTCGGCTGGTGAAGGATTTAAACCGGTTGCACCGGCTCGAACGGCCGCTGTAGAGTTGCTCGGCACTTGCCTTCTTCGCGGGAGGAGATCAAAGCCGTTTCAGCTTCTTCCGAAGCTCAAACACGCCAATCTCACACTCCCTCTTAGGCGCTGCTGCCTGCTAGTCCCCCCCCCTCGCTGGGGAGCGATGCGTTGGGCTAAAAACTGCCCAAACTGTCGAAAGCGGCCGTCGCCCACTTCGCACGATCGCGAAAGTGCGTCAGTCCTCCATCTTAGCTCGACCGGAAGCCCCAGGTGAATTTTTCTTGTTTAGCTCTGTATTGTACTAAATTATTTCTTTCTGCTAGGCTAGGCTAATGAAGAACACTATCAAAGCTTCCACCATTGTATACAGTGCAGTCAGTGACTATCACACAGTGAAGGACAATAAGAACTCAGCAACTGAAACCAGAAAACTGGTTCTTCTGCATAAGGCCAAATTATAGCCGTACTGTCATCCACATATACCTGAAAGACATTCTAAGTCTTTGAAGCAATTTCTGAGTTCATTATCTAAGCTCTGCTACATAAGACAGATTGGTAGGTGTTTATTATATAGGCAAAATATGGAAATTTTTGAATTACTGGTTTTATTGCAATATTCATGGTTGGTTAAGTTGTCTGTCTGAAGCTATATATGCATGTTTCACTGTATGATTGCAATATGTCAAAGCAATTTGAAGAACAGTGCACTGAGATTCAGCTTGCTTTAGTACTATACCTTTGGTATATTGTTGAAACCACTGCTGGAAGTCTCCACCAGAGTATGGTCTTTATATTATCAGTTGCAGTGGTGAATTATCTTTATTTACTGTTAGACATAATAAACTCTTAATAATGAACAGTAGTAGTATTGTCTGGGAACCAAAGCAGTGAAATCCATACCATCACAACACATATAAGCACACATTTATCTAAAAAAATTTCTTAATAGACTTGGAATTTGACATGAGTTTTTAAATTAAATTTGTAATAGAAGAGAACAAGAGAATGGTTAGTAGCAACTATGGGTGGGTTGTAAATTAAAAGGAATGGGGCTATGGCAGAACAAATGATTGGTGGGTTTGTAACAGAGGTTTTTATTTACTTAATCTCTAAAATGATGTTTTCCCTTTGGAACACATACAAATGGGGAAAAGGGTTTAGCAATTAAAGAAGGAATGATAAAACACCCAGCCAAAGGAGAGTGACCACAATGCTAATAACCATTGTTTCAAACACAGAATGCATTGGGTGAGGAATGTGTGTCTCCCCCCCCCCCCCGGGAAACTTCAGATGATAAATCTAACACAAACACATAGTATTGCTGCAGGCCACAGCACATCTGGGAGGTGATCGGCAGTGTAATAACATTCCTGTTACATATGAAAAGCACAGAGAGTCAACAAGATCCTGAGTCTGAGAGCTCAAGGTGGTATTCAAGCTACAAGCACCTTCATATACTGATCAAATGGAAGTGGATGCTTTCCAGACATTGAAATATGCCATTCTGTTCTATCACTGCAGCAGTAGATTATCAGTATGCTGTCCTTATATATAATCCTGTTTTCACATGGCAAAGTTCTATGCACGCCAAAATAAGTTGGCTGCGTGAACTGCCACTCAGAAGTTTTCCCTAGCCACTAGCTGCGTTGGGTTACTCCCACCCACAAAAGTGACACCCAGTGTCTTGGTCTCAGTGTGGTGGGAGGTGACGGCGGATGGTGAGGAGGCTGAGGCCAACCATGCTGGGGCCTGAGGGAGGCCAGCGGGCGGCCAAGAGCAGCCTCGGGGCTCCAAGGGGACCAGCCTGCAGCTCTTTCCTGCCAAGCCTGAGAGGAGGAAGCCGCCTCAGTCCCCTTCCTCACAGACTTCCTCACTCAGGGGGTGAGGCCAGGCCAGGAGGTGCCAGCAGCAGTGGGTTGCTTGGAACACGGGGACGAGAAGGACTCACTCGCCTGGCCTTCCCTCAGTGGAAGAGCCAGAGCCATGGCTGCCACCCCTCCCCACCTTCACACCACTGCTGGTGCTGCTGGGGATGGGCTTGAAGGGGAATAGTTGGCCTTCCGGTTTCCACTGGGTTAATAGCCTGCCGATCCTGGGTGAAGATTACCCATCCCTGAGGAGGGCAGTAAGCAGCCAAGAGTGGCCTTGGGGCTCCAAGGGGACTGGCCTGCAGTGCTTACCTGCCAAGCCCTAGACAAGGAACAGGACCTTGGTATAGTTGGCAAGGACCCATTTATAAATTGACAATTGCTGTAAATAAAGCAATTCAGCTAACAGCAGGTCTCAAGCAAGAACCACATCTCAACGGGGGAAGCTTCCAGGTGGCCTTGACAGTGCTCCCCAGCCTCAGAACATCCTTCACCACTAGGTGAAATGTGTGTGCATCAGACAGTCGATGCCCTTCAGGAGCACATGCTTCACTTCGGCCAGCATGTTGGTGCCAACTTCCATGACCATGTAGCCATGGACGATGTTGCTGCCACCCACCCACTACCTCAAGCTACTCTGTATCATATGGAGGTGACACCAGGGTCTCTAGCATCAGGGTCTTCTCCAGTGAGTGCTCCCTTCTCATTTGGTGGCAAGACTGACCCCTCCTGGTCCCTGGGTCATACCCCAACAGTCTTGCTGGCTGCTTCAGAGGTCTGCTGTGAAGTGGACAGTTCTGCCTTGCACTCTGGAGAGCTGAGCCTTGACCATCACCACTGCTGCTGTTGAAAAGCTACTTCCTCCATGAGGGAGAAGGGTTGACCACCCACAGCAGTCATCTTGCTGACAAGGCAAGTGACTGCTTCCATGTAGCCTTTTTGACTCTTGGAGGGTGGCCCACCTTGATGTCCCACCCCTGGCAGCCCAAGTGCAAGAAGTCTTTCTTGGAGAGACCTCATGCTTCCCCTCTGCTTCTCGCTGCTGAGAGGGCGTGGGCCTCTTCTTCCTCACACTATCCGCCACTCTGTCCCCCAGTGGCAACATAACTGGGGTGCACCCTTTGCAGGTGCCTGCAGAGGATGGAGGAGGACAAGTGTTGGGGGTTTGCACCCATCTGGACATGGGAATGGCACTCTGGCACTCTGCCACACAGGAGTCACTGTGGAGGGTGCAGAAATATTTCCAAACTGTGGGCTTCACCCCCACCCTCTGAATCACTGTTGTATGAGTCCTCTTCTCCAAAGAGTGTTAGCAGCAACTTCTGGTGTCTAACAACTCTTTTGCCTCTGTGGAGAACCCCAGGAACAGATCAGTGGAAGGAGGCTCCGAGCCCCCTGGTGATGAAGTGCTAGGGCTGGGCTCCAGTGGCCTGGAAGGACAGGTTTGGTGCCCAGGGATAGGGGCCTGTGGTATGTAAGGGGTGGAGGACTTCTTTCCCCACAATGAGCACCCTTCACACCCACTTTCCTCCTCTCAGCACAAAGAGATGTTCACACTCAGGAGCGATGGGAGGGTATAAATTATGGGACACTTTTTGAGAATGTTGCTTAGCTACAGACAAGAGAGAATGTTTTAAACCTCCCTGTTCTGCAGAGATGCTTACATGTCAGTCTTTTCCCTTGCTGCTCATTCACAGTGCAGTCCTACACAGGTCTACTCAGATCCTACTGAAGTCTGCTCAATAGAGTTTTCTCCCTGGAAATTGTTCTTAGGTTTGCACTGTCAGTCATCTCGATGTTGCTCCGGCTATCTGCTTTAGATAGGAACTACAGGGTCCACTGCATAATGGATTCCATTTCAGGTGTCTTTTCCACCAGTCACAGGGAGAGGACCCAGTAGTATCAATTGGACTGATGAACCATCTCATCCTTTGTCGTCCCCTTCTTCTTTTATCTTCAATCATTTCCAGCATCAGGGTCTTCTCCAGTGAGTGCTCCCTTCTCATTTGGTGTCCAAAGTATTTGAGCTTCAGTTTCAGTATCTGGCCTTCCAGGGAGCAGTCAGGGTTGATTTCTTTTAGGATTGACTGATTTGATCTTGCAGTCCAAGGGACTCTCAAGAGTCTTCTCCAGCACCATAATTTGAAAGCATCAATTCCTCGGCTCTCAGCCTTCCTTATAGTCCAACCCTCACAGCCATAGAGTACTACTGGGAATATCATTGCTTTGACCATACGTACTTTTGTTGGCAGGGTGATGTCTCTACTTTTTATTATGCTGTCTAGGTTTGCCATACTTTTCCTCCCAAGGAGCAGGCATCACAAAGATTAGAACTACATTTTTAACCACACAGCCTCAGAAAGTTGATCTGTCTGCTGTCTGCTGAAACCTTATCGCTGAGTTATTGTGTAAAAGCTGAACTAATATTAAAAATGCCAATACTGAGGCTAGCCAAGTTGCATAGATCTTGCTACTCATCTCTTTCAACAAATTTATCTACATTGTCAATGAACTTCATAAGTAGGTAGTAACTTTTATGTCCTATAGAATTCATTCATAATAAAAAAGAAATATAGAGAGTTAAGGTCAAAGAATAATTACAATGCATTAATGGAGGCTGGCAATATACATAAAAAGTGTTTCAGCGGATCCTTCCACTCTGTTTGTTTTAGAGATACCAGCCTCCAGGTGAGACCTGGAAAAAAAAACCCTAATTACGGCTCATCTCCATACTAAAAAGATTAGTTGCCTGGAGAAAATGAATGCTTTGGAGGGTGGACTCTATGGCACTGTACCCCACTGAGGTCCCTGTTCTCCCCAAGTACCATTCCTAAATCATCAGGAGACTCTCAGCCTGAATCTGTCAACTGTAGTTTGTATGCAAACCTGGTTCTATTTATTGTTTTCATTCTTTTGAATGTGTAGATTTATCATGTCTGTCACCATTGTTTGCATCACAGTGTTGTCGTCCAAGATATCATTTACAGTATAGACTTGCAAATATACTATGTTGATTACTAAAATTAGCTACTTAGACTTATTGTTTAACAATCTAAATTGCCAAGTGCCTTCATTACAATAATGTGTTGGATAATATTAATTCCTAATACATTTTAATCCTTCATTAATTGTTTGTGTAATGAAGAACCAGAGTTATAATTGAATTAGAGGTGCACCCTCTCTCAATAATGGGCAACATGTCATGTGTTCAATTCATTGGGTAGGTCATGGTTAGTACACACAGTACTTTTCAACATGCTACATATACAGTGATAGTGAAGCAGCGTTTTTATGCACTATACCTTGCAATAGCAGATTCTGTTAAATGTTCACACATCTTCATGATCTCCACCAGCTCCCATCACCATTGTATTACACTGAGTACACTCATTTGGATCCCCCCTCAATTTGTTACTGGTTCCATGGATCTGAATGGAAAGCCTATTTTCAGCTTTATATGTTGTTTTCCATTCAATTGGAAGGAATTATATCCCTTATACACTGGATCCCTTAAGCCAAATTTCAGAGTGATAGAAGAAGGAACACTCATTTTAAAGGTAATTCAAATTCTTATTTGCACAGTGAGTCATGATTTGGCATGTAGCCCCAGCCCCCAGTATGTGCACCCTTGCTTATCCATCTGCCATCGGTACAAGCAAAGCTTTATCCCAGACCCTTTTGTCAGCAGGGAGCACCCATTCAGAAGCAGTTATCTTCATCATTGGAAGATGCTTGGCTTGAAAACTCTTAAGATTATGGTGTCTCTCCAAATGTTTTGTGATTCATTCTGCAACCTTGGAAATTATCTGTTCTCAAAATTCCAAAAGTGCCCACAGGTTCAGCAAGGTTGGGAATCCCTGGCTCAGATAAGCATGGGAGTCGAATCCAGATGGGCTTATTGCCTCTTATTTGCTGTTGCACTCAGTGCTCTAGTTGTAAACTGAGGCTGTCTTAGTTATTCTGTGGCCCTAGACACAAGGCCAGCATGGGGCCCCCAGAATTACTGTCCACCACCACAATGACCCCCCTCTGGGAGCACCCTGGCCCTAAGTAAGAGGTACACCTTGCCCAGTGCAAGGCAGTCAGGAGCGGTCACTGCAAGCCAGAAGCTAGCTGAGCCCTGGATTGTGACAGGGTGGGCAGGCATGAGCAGATGCCATATGTAGCACAGCCTTTCATGGTGACTGGGTGGGAGGGCACAGGCAACTACTGCTGCTTCTGCAGGAGCAGCCACAGCAGCTATTGGGTGGGCACAGGAGCTGCCTCAGCTGTCACTGCATTGGGCAGGTGGGCAGGCATGAGCTGCTGCTGTTGTTGCCATGAATGGGTGGGCAGATGTGAGTAGCCATCATGGTCCCAGTCCCATTGGAGGCTGTTCTCCCCTTTGTCAAGAGATGGGGCTGTTTTAAGTGATGGTTTTGCCCTCTAGTCTGCTCCTGTGTGGGGTGACTTCATCAGGACAGGTGCCAGGGACAAGACTGTTGGATGGGGGCCCATTGCGCTACAGCTGATTGTCCTGGCCCGGGAAGATGCAAAGGAGAAAACTTATCTTACCTATTTTTACATTTCTCGCTGATCATAGTTGGGAGCCAAGAGCTAAGTACTGGACATGGAAATCTGCCTTATTCAGTTACACTATTTATTCATTCAGCTCAGTACTATCTGCTTTGACTCTCCAGGATCTCAGGCAGAAAGAAGAAGGTTTTCTTTGACACCTGCAACCTGGTACTAAAAAGGGAGACCAAAGATCTGCTCTGGTTCAATGCAAAATTTTACATGTATATTTCTTTTCCTGCCAAACTTGGGACAAAACTGCAGTTGTCCTTTTTCCTGACCATGTTAATAAATTTTAATATACAAACTGTTAACAATTGATACCTCTTTTGGAATAGAATTGCATAAAATAATAAGTAGCATAAAACAATGTAAAAGAAAATGGGAAATGTGAAAGAATATGGGCAAGATGATAATGATCATTGCAACCATGTTAGCAATTGTAAAACAACTGGAAAAAGAAGCTTGTTTATACATTCCTAATCAAACCTGGGACCTTGAGCATACACAGCATGTGTCCACTGAGCACTGCCAGCTCTCTGTGATTGCTAGTGAGTGTTCATTGGTGTAGTTGCTAAGACTGTTGTCCTTGGAGAATATGATTGGTAGAGTTACACTCTTCAGCTGTTGTTTGGGGCATTTATTATTCTATTCTTGCAAGTGTGTTACTGGGCTACTGTTGACTAAAAATAGTAATCACTGTACAGGTGCAAGCAGTAGCAGCCATTTCAGTGAAAATGTTTTAGCATAAAATGTAATAAGTTTCATATAGAAGAAGAAGAAGAGATTGGATTTATACCCCGCCCTTCACTACCCAAAGGTGTCTCAGAGCAGCTTACAAACTCCTTTCCCTTCTCCTCCCCACAACAGACACCCTGTGAGGTAGGTGGGGCTGAGAGAGCTCTTGACAGAAACTGCTCTTTTTCAAGAACAGCTCTTATCAGAACTACATCTTGCCCAAAGTCATCCAGCCAGGTGCAAGTAGAGGAGTGGGGAATCAAACCCGGTTCTCCCAGAATAGAGTCCGTGCACTTAACCACTACACCAAACTGGTGCAGCGGCAGCAATGGTTTTGATTGCTTGGCCCCTTGGCTGTTATAAAACAGTGTAGCCAACAATACTGATCAATAGACTACTCTGGCTAAAAGTGTGCCTCATATTGGTCCATCTACTTATTGGACAATATGGTAATATGTTCAGCTAAGCACAATTGTTCTTGCAGTCTTTCTAAAATCCCTTAAGGCATCCCCTCCCCCCACCAGAAGCTTAAATATTTAGCTATCCTTTTTTCATTCTAGAAACTGGTTGAAACATGAGTTTTTTCCATCAGACAGATCTGCTGATTTTCATCCAGCTGGAACACTGTCTTTGTTCAGCCTGCTAAAGATTCATTAAATACCAGCTTATGAAATCTTTATGTATAAACAATGAAACAAATGGAGGTATAACAGAACAGATTTGTTCTGTAACCCAAAATATAATTCAATGCAATGGATGTTGAAGCCAGATCTCATTAGTTGGGTATATTTTGTTGCTAGACTGAAGTTTATTGTGTTTAATGTTTGGTCCTGCGAGACTTCTCTTTGGCCTGCAACATGGATGCCTGTTTGTCTTTTCTGGGCCAGCCCTTTACAGGGTCCGAGAGAAACAATCTTATCACATGGTAACAGACAAATTCAACAAGCGCAGATGGGGTGGAATAGCATAAAGTCTTCAATTTATAGCAGGAATCATTATTTCGGAGAGATGTGAGCTGTGCTACTGAACACTGATGTGCTGCATAGTCCACAGCTGTGTTCACAGTTTTTGGCCTCCTGGATTCTTAACCTAGTTTGTTACCAATCATGTAGAAACAGATGTGACTATTTTTCTCACATCTTGTGTGCACAGAGATGCATTTAAAATATATTTAGGCCACAAATATATTGCCTCAGCTACTATAACTCTGTGGCATGATTTTTGAGACTTCAATAGTAAAATGAAGAAGAATAGCACATACAACTCTTGTACAATATTTCTTTGGGCCTGATACTCTCAGTTCATGCAATCTCATGATTATGGGCAGGGGTCATTTCCTGCAGGAGCGCACAGGAACGGAGCTCCGGCAGTAAAGAGCCCAGGAAGCGGGCACATGCAACAAACCCCGCCCCCTGCTCCCAGCAGCTCTCGGTCAGAACAAGAAGCAGCCTGGTAAGTTGCAGAGCCCCCCCCCTGCCCCCCGGGCCAAAACAGTCCAGTGGCACCTTTAAAACCAAGTTTTATTCAGGTACAAGCTCTCCCTCCTCTGCGAGGACAGATCTGCACGTTCCCCCCCCCCCAATAGCTAGCACTCCAAAACAGTCCAGTGGAGCCTGAGCGGTGGGTGTTGCCTTCTGACACACTTCCGGTGAGGTCAGGGGGTGTGGCATATGCAAATAAGTTATACTAATGAGCTCCTGCACCTCTTTTTCTACGAAATGACCCCTGATTATAAGAATGGACTTTCAGCTCAAGCCACCCCACACTTACAGTGAGGCCCCAGTAAAGTTTGCCCATTTGCCCCACTCCCCACATTTGGCCCTGAGAACATATTGAAAGAAGGAGTGATATGCAGATTTTTTTTTCCTTTGGAAACTTTGTTTCTAATACCCCTTTCAGCATAATATCCTTTCTTGGAACTCCCTCCCCCCCCCCGATATTTTTGCAAGGATCTGTATTAAAACACATTTCACCCCATGCGGATTTCTTGAATTTGTGTGTTGCCCATATTGTAAAACTGTTTCTCTCAGACCTGATAAAGGATTGGCCTGAAAGTTTAAAAAAGCAATTTTTACAACTAAATGTAGATTATGTCATTGGAACAAATGGTCCTTGTATCTTTTCTTATTTTGAATAATTCTCTTTCTGCAGTGATTGGGGAGGCAATGCAAGAAAATATGTAGACCATGAGTACTTTTCCAGTTGTGTGTGGGTAAAGTGCCATCATATTATGGTCACCCCATAGTGTTTTCAAGGCAAGAGACTAACAGGTTTTTTACTATTGCCTTCCTCTGCATAGTGACCCTGGAGTTCTTTGGTGGTCTCCCATCCAAATACAAACCAGGGCCTACCCTGCTTGGGTTCTGAGAACTGATGAGATTGAGCTGGCTTGGGTCATTCTGGTCAGGACTCTCTTCCAGCTAACCACTGAAAGGCTTGTCCCTCATTCATCCCTGACTGATTTCTAATCAAACATTATTTAGACTTCTTGTTTCAAATTTCCCATTAACCACCAGTATTCCAATTTCCTACTACACTGCATTAATTATACTCTTCTATTAACAGAAGGGATGCCTAAAATGTGGTTGTATACAACATATACAGTTATAACTCATATTTCTACAGTTCTAGTAAGAAAGATTTACAGTTCTAAATCAAGTCAAAGATAAATTTAAAAACAACCTTTATTCTTTATTTATTTAACATACGGTACATCATCATTTGTATGTACTAGTGTAACCCTCAGAGTCGTGATCGTCATCTTGAACTTTAACTATCCTCATGCTTAGCTCCTGGATCTGTTTTTTCAGTATGTGTAGAGAGAGAGACTTTCTTGCTAGAACATTCCAGACAATCTTAATGAAATTCAGGGCTTGATGAATTTGGTGTAGAATTAACTTAAGGTTGCCAAATCACCATGTCTTGAGTTCTCCCAGAACTCCTAATCTCCAGACTGCAAAGAGCAGTTCCTCTGGAGAAAATGGCAGCTTTAGAGAGCAAGTATGATTTACCATAGGTTCTATCTGAAATCTCTCCCCAAATTCCCCCCTCCACAGGCACCATCCTAAATCGCCAGGAATTCCCAAGCTAGAGTTGGCAACCCTAGATTATGTTACAATTATTCACTGGGGACAGAGGATAAGAGTATGTCTCAAGCCATGTGCATATACAAGGAAAATGCACATATTTAGACATGCTATTTACGCAAATGAGAAACATTTGTATTTCCACTACAGCTCCATGGACTATGTAATTTATCAGCCACCTCTGTGCAGTTCTAAATTTTCCTTAGGAACCCCCTTGCTTTGAATCAATATAGCAGAGCTTATTATTATACCTAAACTTTTCTTTCTTTCTTTCTTTCTTTCTTTCTTTCTTTCTTTCTTTCTTTCTTTCTTTCTTTCTTTCTTTCTTTCTTTCTTTCTTTCTTTCTTTCTAATTTATAGATCTAGTCCTTGTGAATTATAGCACTGCCATTTATGGGAATAAGATAATTAGTTCATTAACACTTTCAGATGTATTTGAAATCTACACTTAAACATTTTTATTCTGAATAAATGAATTTATTGACTATCGGTTAAAAATGAAAAGTAGTTAATGCCAAGAAGTCAGTCCAGTCTATGTTAGATAACTGTCCTTTTTAGCAAATTGCAGCAATGCTGCATGGTAATTTAACCGAGAAATACGCAAGGTCATTTTTATCAGCTGTAACTTTTTGTACCACTTCTTATAATTAAGCATTTTGCTATATAATATTACAGGTTTCAGTTACATTATGAAATTGATATTCTATGTTTCTGTAAGAACTATGCCTTCCTGATCTAATTATACCTGGCTTTGATATTCTATGAATGTAAACTTGAAGTCTAAATGGGGATCCAGTTCAGGTTCAAATCCCTTTCTTTCATAAGGCTCACCGGGTGACCCTGGGTTAGTCACACTTTCTCAGTCTTACCTAGAGATGGGCAGGGGTCATTTCATAGAAAAAGAGCTAGGGGAACTCATTAGCATAACTCATTAGCATATGCCACACCCCCTGACATCACCGGAAGTGTGTCCTCCTTACAGCCGGCGGCAACCTCCAGCGGGCACCAGCAGGGAGCTCCAGGCCCCGCCCTCCCACACCTCACCCGGGGGGATGGCATCCCCCCGCGTCCCCCCCCAATGACCCCTGGAGATGGGCACAAACTGAATTACATACCTAAGTTCATCATGAATTTGGCCTGGTTCATGGTTTGTGAATCTCTGTTTGTGCCATCCCGTCCTCATGAGCCACACAAACCTCCCACAAACCTCCAAAGTGGGTTTGTGCAGTTCATGTCAGCAGACATGTTGACGCCAGAGGTGGGCTTGCAGAAGACATTTTAAAGAGATGTTTAAAAGGTTTTTGCAAGCCATGTCATGACAGCAGCATGGCTCACAAGTGAACTGAAAAGGCATTTAAGTGCCTTCTCAGTTGGAAGTGATTTCAGTGATCCATTTCGCTACCCCTGTTTGGAAGCGGAGGACGGGAGGAAGGGATTGCTGAAATGACTTTCATAGTTTTAACAGGCTGACATAGTCTTAACAGGTTGAAATGGATGCAAGCAATTTCAATGATCCCTCTTGCTCCCCCCCTTTAAATGGCTTTTGCAAGTCATTTCAATGATTCTGTTTGCTCCCCCCCCACTTCACTCATGCACGGTGCCCATTTGCTAAAGCCATTTAAAGGGAACATTCCCTTTAAATTGCTTTTGCAAGATCTCCCCCCTCCTTCCATTCTGCTGGCTTCAGGGAGCCACTGCCAGCAGCAAGGAGGGAGGAAAGATCCATGAACCAAACCAGTTTGTGAAGTAGGGGAGGTTTGTGGCACCTCACAAACCATGAACCGGTATGAACCTCTATTTTTATGGTTCATGCCCATCCCTAGCCTTACTCCTTCAAAATGTTATTGTGAGATAAAATGGGAAATGTATGCCACTAAGCACTTCTTAGAGAGAAAGGATGTCTCCAAGAGGTACTTAAGATGATAATTTTGTCATGTGTAAACGATTAGGAAAATGTTTAAATTCCTTAGAACATTTGGTGCAATATTTTGTCCCTTAGTATCTGTCAAAACGAATTATGTGGTAGAGATGTACAACAATTTCACATCACTGAACTGTCACATGATATTTATTGTTGACACATGAACATGTATAGATGATGTCCTCTGTTTCAGCTTCATAATATTTGGTGGCAGTCTGAACAGAACCTGAGCTATGGGTTTCTGCAGATTTCTTTTGGAGTAGATCTTTAAGACATTGCTCCATGTTTCTGTATTCTTGGTTAGTGACAAGAATAATAGCAAAACAGACAAAATATTAATTCAGTGGTGGCATCAGGAAGATGACATTAGGTGATCTGGATGAATCCAAAAGGCATGTAGTACTTTCTGTAATGCTTACCCTTTTGATGCAACAATATAAAAAGTACAGTGTGTTGTGTTGTACAGTCTCCTTGTGTTGTACAGATCCATTGCTTAGGACAACCAAAATGGGCAAGTGAGACCAGAAGGTTTCCTTTCAGGCACAATAATCTAATAATTCTTTCAATTACATTCAAACTAATTATGATACACAAACTGACGTAATGGTCCACAGTGTATGTGGAAAGTTGCTCTCTATTATCTGATTTTATATTACTTTTGATACATTAACATATTTAATATCTAGTCATTTTCCACTATCATATTAATTTATAGAAAATACAGAATGAAGAAATATTAATTAAGAATATTTAACAGCTGGCTAATTTTAATTATCAATATATGAAAAAGATGTTAATGAGACTATTGAAGTATATTTACAGTTCTAATTTACCATATAAGTGAGCATTTAGTAGAACAGAAAATTCATGGGTCATTTTACCATATAAATATACCAATTTACCATATAAGTGAGCATTTAGTAGAACAGAAAATTCATGGGTCATTTAAAATTGATTTTTGAGTTTTCTTATGTACTAATCCATATAAACAGTAGATTATAATTTCTGCATTGTTATTGCTTGTAAAAATACTTATTTTTAGCAATTCACAAAGTATTTTGTTTTGTGTTGTCTTCTGTAGCCATTCATTTTTTAAAAATCCTTTGATGTAATAATACTTTTCAGTCAAGTAATATAAGTGAAGTGTCTGAATCCAACCTTTGTAATAGGTGACAGTAAATTAAGCCAAAAGATGAAAACAATTGCCAGATTTGGGGGTTGGGGTGGAGCAAGGAATTCCATCTTTGAGGGCACAGAGTCAAAACATTAACCTAAGAAGAAAGTAAACCAGAACTAGGGATAATGAGTGGAGAAGACAATCAAGAAATAAAAGCTATACTGTGTTTAGGACTAAAACAAAAAGTAGGTATGGGGCTAGTTAGAGGTCTCAATTTCATATGTGAGCTGATAACAGCATGAAGATCTTGCTTTCATGACAGACTCACTTACCTTTACAGGCGCCTGAAGATAGGATTTAGCCATGAATGATTGTAATGCTTTTGATACTGGTGGTAAAGGTTTTCCTCAGAAATACAGTCTGGAGCCAGTGAGTGTAGATATATCACGATGTCAGAAACCCACATTGTCTTTGTATTCTGTTCACAGTTTTGAGTGCAAAAGAAGAAAATGGCACTGGAGATATAAATACTGATACTAGAGATTAGAAAATAATGGTACTATAATTGGGGGGGGGGGGAGATAAATATGTTTACCACCCAAATCTTTCAAACTGTGTCCTATTATTTGCAGCATTAACTATTTTAAAGATCCACTGTGTTTTAGAGATTTTAATTATAAAGGGTTTGTGGAGGATAGTACGCATATGCAATAATCTGTTCTATCTTCTAATAAAGTGATGAACCCTTTCATAATACTTTACTTGGTTTTAGTTCCAAAAACAGTCCAAAGACCTTTCTTTCTCCAGATATTTGATGCTTCTTTGTTAAAATAACATATGAAGGTTACTTGGTAATGATTTTTGGGAGGGCTATATACCCAGGGGTCATTTTGTAGAAAAAGAGGTGTAAGATCTCATTAGCATAACTTATTAGTGTAACTTATTTGCATATGCCACACCCCCTGACATCACCGGAAGTGTGTCAGAAGGCAACACCCACCACTCAGGCTCCACTGGACTGTTTTGGATTGCTAGCTATTGGGGGGGGGGAAACGTGCAGATCTGCCCTCACAGAGGAGGGAGAGCTTGTACCTGAATAAAACTTGGTCTTAAAGGTGCCACTGGACTGTTTTGGATTGGTAGATATGGGGGGGGGACATGCAGAGGAGGGAGAGCTTGTACCTGAAGGCAGGCCAGGGAGAGGGCTCTGCAACTTACCTGGCTGCTTCTTGCTCCTCGTGGCCTGACTGAGGGCTGCTGGGAGCAGGGGGCAGGGCTTGTTGCCTGTGCCCACCCCCTGGGCTCCTTACTACCAGAGCTCCGCTCTTGTGTACTCCCACAGGAAATTACTCCTGTGTATACCCCATATCACTATACCCCTTTGGGAGGCACCAGCCATGACAACAGCTTAAGATAGGCAAAAACACTCCCCCATACACACCAAACAAAGGAGGGGTGAAAAATTCCTACCCAGCCCCAAAAGGCGACCAGCCAAAGCCTGCACTACATACAGGACAGGAGGGTGGGCCAAGCACATGGTGGAAAGAGGAAGTGCAGGGGTGGAGCCATCATTAAATGCCAGCCAGCTCTGCCCCTCTGCCACAATGCTGTGACACTGGGCATCATATATCTCTGCCTCTTCCTCCTTCTGAGGGAGGCAAAGCAGCCCCTGCCTGCATCAACTGTAGGCTCCATGGCTGGTAAGAAGCCAAAAACTGAGAGATGTTTTGTGTATTCTGTGGTTTAGCAGCACAACAGAAAAGAGAAGGGCTCAAGCACAACATTCTCATTTTTAAAAGGTTCTATTGTAATTAATTTCTTTTTTGCTTTATGAAATTTTTAAACTCTCTTGGATGTGAATACTGTTAAAAAGCTAAGCCCCCCCCCCCGGCCTACGAAGCAGATTCCTCACAAGCAGATTCTGATGGCCCCTTCTTCTCCCCAAACTGGGTAGGTATTCTCTTGTTTCTGCCATGTCCTCTTTACCTCTTTCCACCAATCCACCACTGCCAGGGCCAAGCTTCTGCTTAGGACCTTGCACCCACTGGGCAAGGAAGCTGCACACAATTGCTGCTTTGGAGCTCGACCCACCTGGCCATACAGAAGGCAAGAAGAGAAAGTGTGGAGGGAGGAGTCCCATCTCTCTTTATATATAATTGTCAGTTGGGGTGGCTTCCCTCCTATGGGATGGCAGGATTCCATGCACTCCCTCAGCCATTGGCCTGTCAGCTGCCACTCAGGACTACTCGCGTGCCATTGGCTGGGGGTGGGTCTGCTCCTCTTCCCCTCCCACTCCCCCTTCGGCCACTCTTCTGTCACAGTTCCTGGCAAATGGCTTTGTCTCTTTGATGAAGACAATTTTCCTGCTTGCCTCCTGTGTGGGACTTAACTTTTCCCTCAGTGGCTTTTGGTAGGTGTAACAAAATGGCAGTTACCTGTGTTTGTAAGGTGGCTGCTGTCTGTGATTGTTAGGCTTGCCAAGTTCTGCCGGGGGGCAGGGAAACCCCCGCCCCGAAAGCCCGTTCCATGCCGCTGGCAGATCGGGCCCTGGGGGGAACCCCACCCCCAAAGCACGCGACGTGCACATCACCCAAAAGTGACGCAACCACGATGGGCCCGCTGGGGGCGGGGCCACGGTCATCTGAGGGAAAACTAAATGGTTTTCCCTTGGATGGTCGTGGCCAGTGTTCCCTCTAAGTTGAGTTAGTGTGAGCTAGCTCACAGTTTTTTAGCCTCTGGCTCACACCTTTTTGTCTTAGCTCAGGAAGGATGACTCCAGAGCAAACTAATTTATGCAGTAGCCAAATCACTTGCTCACAACTTTAATACCAGCAGCTCACAAAGTGGAATTTTTGCTCACAAGATTCCACAGCTTAGAGGGAACATCGGTTGTGGCCCCACCCTAGCGTGCCCGGCGTGGTCGCGTCACTTCCGGGTGACGTGGTTGCGGCACGCGCGCACTCCCAGAGCAGCGCTGGAGTCCCCCGCTCCAGCACCGCTCCGACTTGGGAACCCTAGTGGTTGTTTGTTTAAACTGTTCCGCCATAAGGTTTAATTGAGCTGTAGTTCCAGAGAGGTATCACTCACTGGGTTGAATGGGGCTTCCTCATCTGCTGGACTACAGTTCCTAGCTGCCCCAAGGCAGAAAAAGGCAGGAAAACAGGGACTGTCTCAACACACAGGGCGGCATCAATATAGACTGCAGACCATCCAGGGAGGAGGCCATCTTTGTCCTACAGGAGGTTAGGAAAGGCTCCTGCTGCCTGTGATGACCAGGCTGTCCAGGCCACAAGCCAGAGACGTGGGGGAACCCTGCTCTCTTGGGCCAGAGAGAGAGACTAGAGCAGAGAGCCGGAGGCCGGTGTGTAGGACCCCTGTGGGTTTATGCTGTGTTGGTTTGTACAGTTGGTTCATACACTCCTACAGTGAGTGTGTGCCCCATAACTGTGTAAATAATTAGATACATTCCTTTATTTGGGCTAATAATCTGTGTTGTGCTCTGCACAATAACAAAGGGAGGGGGTAGCCCAAGGAGGCAAGTTGAAATCAAAGGGGCAGATAATGGCAGGTTAATGCTTGGCTGGGAAGAAGATAGAGAGGGTGGAGCCTGGAGAGGGTGAGGTTTGAGGAGGGGTGGGACCTCAGACAGGTACAATGCCATAGACTCCACCCTCCAAACCAGCCATTTCCTCCTGAGTAACAATTGTTGCCAATCTCCAGGTGAAGACTGTAGATCAGAGAGAGAGTTCCCACTTCTGCAGAACTGTCATCAGGCTGAAGGTGGCCCCACCCCCTTTTCTTCTTCTTTTTGCTTTTCAACGTCCAGCCTGAGGAAGAGTTCTGCGGCACTCGCCAGCCTGCGCAACTTGTCGTGTTATTCTGGTCAGTCGGGGCCTTTCGGCTGTCTGTCTTCTTGGTAGGTTAATCTGCAACCGGTTCTTGACTCTCGAGCCCGACGACTTCCAGGCGCGGGGGGGGGGGGTTTCCCCAAGCAGGGCACTTCGCGGGCCAGGAGGAAGCCGCCCAGCTGAAATCCCCCCTCCGAGAGCCAAGCAACCTCGCCAGCAGAGATCAGTTCCTCTGGAGAAAATGGTGGACTCTGTGTCATTATACCCTGCTGAGGTCGCCACAGCACATTAATGCTGAGTGCCCAAGGCCTTGGCTTTCTCCAAGAGCCTCTTTCTAGAGATTGTTGTATTTATTTCCACAACGGGCCTTATTCCTAGTATATATATACTGTTGGCTTCTCTCCCCTCTTTGTGGCCCAACACTAGGACGCTTACATCCCACATCATGGCCTCCTCCATCTGGTGGAGAAAAGGGGGCTTCCACCTGCAGGTGCCAGTTGGCTCCGCGTGTGGGGGAGCCATGTTTTCCAAAGATTTATGGGATTGGTAAAACTGCCACCTTTTGGGTAGAGTCTGGGGTTTCCCCAAAATATCAACTGATCTCTAGACCAAAAAGATAAATTCCCTGAAGGAAATGGCAGCCACAGAGGGTGAACTCTATGGCATCATATCCCAGCTGAGCTCTCTCCTATCCCAAAACTCCCACCTCCTTAGGCACTGTCCCCAAATCTTCAGCAATTTCCCAAGCCAGTAACTCTTTGATTCTCCTGTGGTTACTTTACATCAAACCTCTGATGTTGGTTAAGTGAAGCAGGTTATGCTGAGAGGGAGGGAGGGAGGGAGGGAGAGACAGAGAGAGAGAGAGAGAGAGAGAGAGAGAGAGAGAGAGAGAGAGAGAGAGAGAGAGACTGGCCCCAAGTCATCCAAGGAGAGACTTTTTTGTGAGTGGATATGAAACAAAGCCTTCCTGTTCCTGATCCAGCATGCTAGACACTACTCTACACTATTTAACACTATGTTTTAAAACCCTATGACTTAAACTCTTGGTCTTTTTTAAAAAGGTAAATCCATCATCCAAGACAACAGGAAGTAGCACATTTCCATAAAAACAACATCAGAACTAATATTAAATTTCTGTTTGGATTTACTGGGAGATGTTGTTGAATCATATGGAATTGTGGTTAGGAACCAAAGACTTTTGCTTCACAGTCCAAAGAAATTGGCGTTATTTAACAGCAGCTATTCTTGCCACATGAAAAACATTTGAAACATAACAAGAGTTATTGTATGATACTGAGGGCCTGATGTTGAAAGAAAAGAACTCAAAATCCACTGGGTGCGCAACAAATTCCCCTGCACGCAGACATTCTTTTGATCTCTGATATTTTTCTTTTAAGCTCACTCAATAAAAGTTGCCATTTGTGTTGCAGTTAGTGACAATTTGGCAGCTCCTTCTTGAATGAATCATCTGAGAAAATTTGAGAGGGAAGCAATGAGAATGTTTATAGTATTAACGCAATTTCTCAGGGGTCTTATATATGTAGTATTGGAATACTGAAGCATTTATTTTTGTATTCATATATTGTTGCGGTGAGTCTTTCAGTTTATCCCTTTTCATTGCTGGTATTTCTGATTGGTTTATTTATTTTATGACCTCTTTGCCATATGTACATTATTTGCCATTTATCACCATTCATATACAACAGATGCAAAAAGAACATTAACATGTATTAATTTTCATAGGGAAAAAATGGGATGAGGAAACAGAACATGGTATGAAAATGAAAAGTCAGAGGGTTCCCCCCCCCCCCATGAAGAAGAAGCAAACTCAAAATGTAGATTTTCTTGTCAAACCAGCAGGAAGAAAAAAAGGGTAGCCTAGGCTGTCCATAGGCTGTCACTGGATTTTGCCTTGGGTGAAAGATACAAGGAATTTCAAAGAAAATGAAAACACCTTTCTGTGTGCAGATGTCTAAGCATTCTAGTTTCAGAAGAAAATAATAAATGCAAAGTGTCAGCACAAAGACTTCTTTTAGCAGAATGAGGGTTGGTTTCTAATAAATAGCCATGTCTTACTCTAACAGAACTAGGATGTGTTGCACTTGAGAAAACAATGGTGATCTTTATTTTATGATACATCTCCTTAAAGGAACAGGCATAACATGCCAGAAAACTAAGCTATTACTAATAGCATAATTGTATAAGCTAAAGTTAGACACATTCTCTAGCTTCTCAGCTTTGTACTAATTTGCTAAATTGTGCCCTTAATCACTAACAAGCCTTCATTTTGATGCACAGTATTAGGATATAAAACAAAATGTACACAAATGATCTGGAAATGTTTTTAACTATAAATCCATACTTAATCACTATTTTTTTACTTAGTGAATTGCCAGGAATGTAGAAGACTTTTACATTGTAATCCTGTAAAAGACAAGGGGGAGGGCTGCCTGGCCTTCATGAATTGTTTTGGCTGACTGCACCCAAGATTAGCAGTTTGAAAGAAAAAATGGGCGGTATGCAATCTATATGATGGAGCAGCTTTTTTCCTAGCTGTTGTGAAAAGTGACAGGATGTGGTTGCCATATAAAATGTTTAGCAAGCTCCCCAGGCACCTATAGTCAAAGCAATTCCATCTGCATTCTTGTTGTGCTGTGAGCGGTCATTTCCCCGGTGCTATCAACCAAATGCGAGTGGTGACAGCTTTACAAACCAGGAGCTCCAGCGGAAAAGTGCAGTTATTTACTAGCTTCATAACTGCACCCATTTGAGAGGAGGCTGGTAAATCATACATTTCCAGTGATTCTGTGCTTATAGTATGCATCTTTGGGTTTCCAGATTGTTTGTGTTTAAGAAGGCACATTTGGAAGATGCATTGCTCCACATGCACACAAGATTTTCCCTGTGTTTTCCAGTGTTGGCTGTCTGTTTGATCTGGAAGGATGCGATGTTTCCAGCCTGCACAGCCTAAGGAGGTCTCTCTCCTTTCCCATCATTACTGTGGCTTGCACCTCTGTCTTTATCTGTCCATGCACTTTTTTCCTGTTTTTGAACAAAATGTAGACTCTGCTTGAAGAGACAGAACCACTTAACAAATGATATTAGGTTGGATAGGCATATATGTTGTGATAAACAGTCACAGCCTGAATGAGGAAGTCAGCATGGTTTTGTCCCCAACAGATCTTGTTAGACCAACCTGGTTTCCTTCTTTGATCCTGTGATGAGCTTACTGGATTGTGGGAATTCTGTTGATGTGATTTACCTGGATTTCAGTAAAGCTTTTGATAAGGTTCCCCATGGCATTCTGATGGGCAAACTGGAGGACTGTCGACTGGACTATAGGACAGTTTGGTGGATAGGGAACTGGTTAGAGGACCACACCCAAAGAGTGGTGGTCAATGGCATGTCATCAGATTGGAGGAAGGTGTCCAGTGGGGTGCCACAGGGTTCGGTTTTGGGCCCAGTACTTTTCAATATTTTTATTAATAATCTGGATGAAGGGGTAGAAGGACTACTCATTAAATTTGCTGATGATACCAAATTGGGAGGAATAGCAAAACACCCAAGAAGATAGAGTTAAAATTCAACAAGACCTGAATACTCTGGAGAAGTGGGCAGTTGCAAACAGGATGCAATTCAACGAAGATAAATGCACAGTATTACATCTGGGCCACAAAAATTTCAAGCACAAATACTGAATGGGGCATATGTTTCTGGGGAGTAGTGTATGTGAAAGAGAACTAAATATGAGCATTCAGTGTGATGCAGTGGCAAAAAAAGGCAAATTCAGTCTTGGGTTGTATTAAAAGGGCCATAGCATCGAAATCACAGGAGGTCATAGCCCCTCTGTATACTGTCTTGGTCAGGCCACATCTGGAGTACTGTGTGAAGTTCTGGAGGCCTCACTTCAAAAAGGATGTGGACAAAATCGAGAGGGTACAGAAGAGAGCGACGAGGATGATCAGGGGTCTGGAGACTGAGCCCTACAAGGAAAGGCTAAGGGCCTTGGGAATGTTTAGTTTGGAGAAGAGAAGATTGAGGGGGGGACATGATTGCTCTCTTTAAATATTTGAAAGGCTGTCATTTGGAGGAGGGCAAAGAGCTGTTCCAGTTGGCAGCAGAGGATAGGACCTGAAGCAACGGGTTTAAATTACATGCAGAAAGGTATGAGTTGGATGTTAGGAAAAGGTTTTTCACAGTTAGAGTGGTTCAAAGGTGGAATCAGCTGCCTAGGGAGGTGGTTAGCTCCCCTTCACTGACAGCTTTCAAGAAGAGACTGGACAAATATTTGTCAGAGATGCTTTAGGTTGGTCCTGCATTGGGCAAAAGGTTGGACTAGATGGTCTATATGGCCCCTTCCAACTCTGTTATTCAGTTCCAATCACTACTTGTGTGACCCAGATATTCTAGGACAATTAGCCATGCCCTTGTGCAGTAGAATAGTAGGCATACACCCCAAGTGGGCAGGGTAGTAAAAAGGTTTTGCAGAACTGAAAGTGAGGATTTGGAAGAGGCAAAATTTCCTGTGCCCTGGTGAGCACCCCAAAAAGTAAAGATGTTAAATCTGTTAACACAAGAGTCAGGAACCTTTACAATTAAAGACAAGAAGAAGAGGAGGAGGAGGAGGAAGAGGAGCAGCAGTGGATTGGATTTACACCATGCCCTTCACTAGGAGTCCCAGAGTGGCTTACAAACTCCTTTCCCTTCCCGTCCACACAACAGACAACAGGTGGGTGGGGCTGAGCACCCCAAAAAGTAAAGATGTTAAATCTGTTAACACAAGAGTCAGGAACCTTTACAATGAAAGACAAGAAGAAGAAGAGGAGGAGGAGGAAGAGGAGCAGCAGCGGATTGGATTTACACCATGCCCTTCACTAGGAGTCCCAGAGTGGCTTACAAACTCCTTTCCCTTCCCGTCCACACAACAGACAACAGGTGGGTGGGGCTGAGCACCCCAAAAAGTAAAGATGTTAAATCTGTTAACACAAAAGTCAGGAACCTTTACAATTAAAGACAAGAAGAAGAGGAGGAGGAGGAGGAAGAGGAGCAGCAGCGGATTGGATTTACACCATGCCCTTCACTAGGAGTCCCAGAGTGGCTTACAAACTCCTTTCCCTTCCCGTCCACACAACAGACAACAGGTCGGTGGGGCTGAGCACCCCAAAAAGTAAAGATGTTAAATCTGTTAACACAAGAGTCAGGAACCTTTACAATTAAAGACAAGAAGAAGAGGAGGAGGAGGAGGAGCAGCAGCAGCGGACTGGATTTACACCCTGCCCTTCACTAGGAATCCCAGAGTGGTTTACAAACTCCTTTCCCTTCCCGTCCAAAATAGATTTTCTAGGTACATTACATGCTTCTGTGGTTTTCAAAGTTGTTAAATAAAAGTTGGTGCCACAATTTAGTACTGTAAGCTCCTTTTGTTGAGCTGGTAGAGTACTTTATGCAAATTACCCAATTTGCAGTTAATTATTTGATTGTATACAAAGTCTGAATAATGGCTTGTTGCTTTCTAAAGAAGGAATACTTTCCCCCACCCACTTAAGTATCAATTCTCAGGTAGTTAAAACCAAATAAACCCAAGGTCATTGCTAAAATGTACATGTGATAAAGATCTGTGTTTGACAGCAGCTTCTCGACTGATATTATAGAATGGACTCTGTTTTCCTTTGCAGATTCATATTTGGGGCTAAGTATGCCATCTTCATGTTTCTTTATTTGTAATGTGCTATGATATAAATATTTAAGTGTTAGACATAGTTTTTTTAAAAAATAACTGATTACAACCACTTGTGATATGCATGACAATAAAGTACGGTACACGGAAGGTGAATAAACTGTTCTTGCCCCATGAGATGGTTGCCTTCTATCCAGATGGTGATTTGAAATGTTTTGTTCTTAGACATCAGGTTTTGTATGCTCAAAGATCAACAAGATAAAAAGACATTTTGAGTTGAGGCTTACTACTTTGGTGTGGCTATATGCATTATGACAGCAGAACTCAGTGTCCATCAGTAGCTGCCAAGCTGTCTGAATCAATTCACATATGGCCCCTTAGGAATCATAGGTCCCCATCTCTGCACATCTGTAAAAAAGCTGTTTTAAAATGTTTACATGACTAAAAAAGATGTGTCTTGAGGCTGTTTGCACTTGCAGTACAGTTTCCCAGTCTTAGCCTATGATGCCTACATTTACAGCAAAAAAGAAAGGCTGTCATATTTTTCCAACCTGGGATAAATTTGCACATGAGCACTTTTTTATGCCTTGTGGGTTGTAGTTATTTTTCTGGTGAAGGATATTCAAAGTTGCTCAGGTAACTTAGATGATGAATCTTGCAAGCAAAATAAATATTGACTGTGCAGCTTTAAACATTACACAGTATATCTCATGCTGGTCATCTAATCAATGTGTATCACTTCACAATTACAAAGGAAGGGGTGAAGTGTATGTGATTGTCTGCTTGACAAAAAGATCACATTAATAACCTAACAATCACCAGCTGGGGGAGATATGACCCTGTTACGCAGGAGCAAAATGGCTAAAAAGTTGCAACATATACATTGCAAATATAGATTACCAGAAATAAGGCCCATTGTGGAAATAAATACAGCGAGCTCCAGAAAGAGGCTCTGGGAGAGTGCCCCGGCCTTGGGCAATCAGTGTCAATTTGCTGTGGTGACCTCAGCAGGGTATAATGACATAGAGTCCACCATTTTCTCTAGGGGAACGGATCTCTGCCATCTGAAGAGCAGTTGTAATTCTGCGTGATCTCCATCCCTCCCCTGGAGATTGGCAACAATGTTTCCCCAGGAGGAAATGGCTGGTTTGGAGGCTGGAGTCTATGGCATTGTACCTGTCTGAGGTCCCACCCCTCCTCAAACCCCACCCTCTCCAGGCTCCACCACTCAAATCTCCAGGAATTTCCCACCTGGAGTTCACAACCCTATCAGGACTGGCCCCAATGAGTTTTCTCCCAAAGGCCAAAGTAGATGTGGAAAGGGCCTTTTACTGACAGAACCTGGTTGCCTGGCAACAGGCACTGAGGAGAAAGTACAGTTTGCAGCTCTGATTAGGGAAATACCTGGAGCTTTGGGGGATGGAGCCTGTGGAGGGTAGCATTGGGGGGGATGGAATGGCTCAGCAGGGGATAATGCCATAGGGTCTACCCTCCAAAGCAGCCATTTTCTCCAGGGGAGCTGATCTCTGTCATTTGGAGATCAATTGTAACAGCAGGAGATCTCCAGGTCCCACCTGGAGACTGGCAAACCTAGGGGAAAGTCAGCTGCACAGCAGGGGGTTGAAGAGAATGGTTTGATGGTCGCTGGGCCACCTCATTAGCCAGCCAGCCAGCCATGGTGGAACAAAAAAGGAGAGAGAGCCGTTTTATTCTGACAGGAAAGTTGCGAAGCTGGCAGTGGGCGGGGGAGGAGGTTATGCTGAAAGTCCTTTGTTTTTTTACTGACAGAAGCAAGCTTGGTTGCCTACCAACAGCCACTGAGGGGACAGTTAGTCACAGTTAGTCCCACACAGGAGCCAAGAGAAGTGTCTTCCTCAGGAAAGAGTCCAGCTTTTCACGAGCCACAGCTCATTTCCTCTAGGCCAGACCCTCCCTGGCACTGCCACCACTGCTGAAGGAAGGTGGGGGAACCTTTGGAAGGCACTGGGCAGCCTTCTCTGTGGTACATTCTGCTGAGCTATCACCCTGACAAAGTGCTGGCCTTGTGGCCGAGGGAGACGGTGAGTGCTTCTCCTGTTTGCTTCCTCCTTCTCCCCTGTGGAGGAGTTGCTGATCCCTCAGTGGAGCATCCATCCCCTTCACTAGCTCCCTCCAGACTGAGAGTGAGACACTGGCTGCTGGCTCTGTGGGCAGGACCAAACCAACGCAGCAAGGCAATGCAGCCAGGGGAATGGGAGTCCACAAAAGTGGCAGCCGAGCAGGCCGAAGGCTGTGGGAGCCTGTCTAGGAGTCACACCAAAACAGCTTTATTATATAGGAGAGATTTACCCAAGTGTGACCTGGCCATGATCATGGTTCACAAGCAGCTGCTGCACAGAGTTGCTTTGCACTGTGTTCAAGTGGAATATAACACAACATCATCCATCATCAATATGATGTAGCAAGCAAGAAAGAAATGACTGCTGTATAAACAAGGAGGTCTTTTAAGATAAGTTCAGCTGATGTTCACATTCTCAGTATCCCTGGTGCTGACAGGTATTCTGGGCCAGGTCTCCTGGCTACTGCTTCTAATGTTGACCTTTCATTTTTTACACTGTAGTCTGAAGGTGCCCAAAGGCACTGAAAATCATGAGTAAGATGGAATACATTTGATTATAGTTCTTTTTGATAAGAAGTCATATATTTTCTTGGCATATTTTTTCTTCCAGAAAATTCAGGAAAATCTAGCTTTAGTTACAAGATTTTCCTCCCAGTTGCATTTTTCTATTGCAGCAAATTTCATTTTATTTCACTGAGCAAGAGTCAATGGGTATATTTTCCCTTTTTAAACTATAGCTTAGATTTAATTTCCTATATTATATGTTCTACCGGTATGCAAGTTCCACATTTTCTTGGTTTGGTATTCATCATATGTGAACTCAATGATGAAATGACTTCAGTTTCACAACCTACTGGGGGTTTTGCCATCTTATTATATCCTTTCAGCTTGCTTCAGTTTCCCATTTTTAATTTTTTATTATCCCTTTTCTTTCCTTTTCTCTGTATTTTTGACCTTTCTTTTTAGATTATCTACCTAAATTTGGCTGTCAGCCAGTCTAAATCTGTATCTAGGTACATGATAGGTTGCCCCATAAAGCTTTCCCTGTGGTTTTTTTCCCCCTTGCTTTTCATCTAGCAGTGCTTCAGAACTCTTCTGCTGCAATGGATGGAGAAAATATTCTGAAGTACATTAGCAAAAGGCTATATGAAAAAAGACACACTCAGAAAGTCTGTGAGGAAAGCTACCCTCCAAGACTGCAAACTCATCTAATCATATATGTATTGCTAATACTAAAAAAGGGATAAGTCAAGGCTGGGTTTCTATGGGGAATAACCAAAACTTTATGCCTGCAGTCCTTGAAGTAGCTGTTAATCAGCATAGCCCTATCTGAAAACTGCTACTCATTTGGGGAGAAAGCAAGCTGGTATCTGTCAGACTCCTGCAGCAATCAGTTCCCAACAGCTTTCATTCAAAGAACGCAGGGCTCTTTTTGTAGAAAAAGCCCAGCAGGAACTCATTGGCATAATAGGCCACAGCCAACAGCAGAAACTCATTAACAGATTAGGCCATACCCCTGGCAGTGCATCTCATTAGCATATCAGACCACACCCCCATGTTACTAGAAGTGTGGTCATCGCCTCACACACAGCCACGTTGTACCTGATGCACTCCCACACTAAATACTCTCCTCTAGGGTTACCATACTTTGAAAAGCAAAAAAGAGGACATATCTCCTGACTGACTACTTCGAACAAGTGAACGGTATGGCAGATCTCATTTTAAATACCCTACTATTTGAGCCATCATTGCTACTCACAAGGAATATTCCTTATCTTCCAACCCCAAAGAGAGCATTTTCATCCGTTTTTTAAGAGCTGAAAAGAGGAGAGCCATCTCCACACCACACAGAGAGACACATTTACTTGTTAGTTTGCTGTACCCCAAAGAAACAGAGAACCATTCAAACTTTTTAATAAATGTTGAACTGTATGTAAAAGCACACCTCTATGAAACAGTGTTCCTTAAAGGCGTGTGCACCCAGCTGCTAGCTTCTGGCCTGAATAGATAAGAATACCAGGCGGAGTGTTCCAGCTGCACCATTGTTAAAATAGTCAGCTGCCCTGTGCAATACATTAAAAAGTTTCATGGATGGAAAGGTTTTCAGATAGATTGCCTTAGGATGAAGAAGCTCTCCTGTGCTTTATGGGTATGACCGGCTGAAATTCTGTATTTTGAAGTCAAATGGAATTAAGCAGGGATCCTTGACCACTTTGTGGTCAACACAATCCATTGTGTTTTTGTGAAATTTAAAAAATGTTTGCAGAAAAGCTAAAAGCAGGCTGAACATGTGCAGGAGGAGTCCGAGTGATGGGGTAGGGGTGGGGCCCCCAATGGTCTGTATATTTTTTTGCTGTCTAATAAAATACTTTCATTGTGGCAAAAGAATGTGCAGCGTCATGGAGCGTCTCACGAATATACAAAAAGGAATTTATTACAACCCCGGGAAGGTTGGAAGTTTTGGAGGGGTTGAACCTCTTTTTCGGGCCGCTTCCAAGAGGGGTCATAGGGTGAGCAGAAAAGAAGTGAAAGTGTGGCTCGGTGACCAACATGCGTACACTCATAGCTGCAAGAAATAAATCTTAAGGAAAATAAAAGTCACACTCTTCAGAAGGGTGGGGATTGTTTTTGGACCGCCCAGTCTGTTTTTTGCCTCCCAATGCCAACCTTGCGAGGTAAGATGGGGGAAGAGGGCCATTCCACCCCGCATCACAGGGTGTGTCCCCACAACAACATTTAAACAGGCCAATAAGCGCGAGGCCCAGTCTTTAAAAACTGGGAGAGCCATCCACCCTCAACCACAGCGCCTGCTTCTGCCGCTTCTGCTGGTTACTCCCGGAGCCATGGAAGAGACCTTTTATGAGGAAATAGACCCTATGGAGACAGACGGTGCACACGCCTTTAAGGAACATTGTTTCACAGAGGTGTGCTTTTACATACAGTTCAACATTTATTAAAAAGTTTGAATGGTTCTCTGTTTCTTTGGGGTACAGTAAACTAACAAGTTTTTAAAAAGTTAGGAAACCAGAAGAAAAGAGCCTTGCTACCATAATGGCTATTATTTTTTAAAAAAACTTTCAGGTTTAAATTTTTTTTCTGCACACACTCGCTTTTATTTATTTATACAAAACCTTTCATTTTACCGAACACTCCTTTTTCATTGCATGAAAAAAGAGTCCAGTGGCTTAAAAACCACCACCACTATACAGCTTGTATCATCATAAGTTAGGCCATTCCACGACATTTTAAAGACAATGTGATGATCTCCCATGTCCTACCTTGCAGGGGTTGGTGTTGGGAGAAAAAAATTGCAAAAAACAGCTCCCGCAGGCCCCCCCATTTCCAAAACTGCCCCCACCTCCCAGAGAGGCTGCCTGAGGAACACCCCACCCCGCTATTTTTTTCTCATTTATTTCCTTAACATTTCCCTGCCTGAAAGAGTATTTCATGCCCTATGTATATGCTGCTTTTTGGGGACTGTTTGTATATCTTCTACCTGCTTTGGGGGGAAATGTGGCTGGCCCACTCCTGTTTTATTTCTTGCAGCTATGTATGTGTGCTGCTTTGAGGGGGGAAACCTGTGGCTAGCAAATGCAAAGGGAAAGGAATAGGCACCCCACTCCTTCTGTTTTATTTCTTGCAGCTATGTATGTGTGCTGCTTTGGGAGACTCCTGGCAAAGAACGTTTTCCTGCAAAGGAAAGGGGTAAATTTTCCTGCAAAGGAAAGGGGTAAATTCGGATCTTCCAAGCCACCATCTCCAAGCTAGGGCTGGAGATTCCTGGCTGTTGTAAGAATGCACCTGTAGCACTTGTCTAAACCAACCCTGTATAGTGTTACCTGCACCTCTAGATTCATAATGGTCTGGTGAGTGCCCCTTACCAAAGTGGGTAGAATGTTAAAAGAAAGTTAGCTGGAATGCAACACAAGGTTATTTAAACAATAAATACCGTATTTTTTGGACCATAAGACTCACTTTTTCTTCCAAAAAAAGTGGGAGGAAAAGTGAGTGCGTCTTATGGACCGAAGGTTCAGAATATTTTTTTCCCTGTTTTCCTCCTTTAAAAACTAGGTGCGTCTTAAGGTCAGGTGCGTCTTATGGTCCGAAAAATACGGTTATATATATATATATAACACAAAGATTCCCCCATGTAGCAGAAGCTTCTGGAGTGGCCCAGAGAGATCTGGACTGGCCTCCTTTTATACCATATTGGTCCCATACATTTTGATAGAGCCATAGAAATTATAAACTGCATTAATTAATCTAACTGCTCTGTTAATGTGTGCCATCATGGCCTAGGAAATGTTCCCACATTCCACAGGCAATGGGGCTATCCTGATGCTTTTTGCAAAACAATGCAAGATAGCATTTAAATCTCTAAATGACAAAGAACACAAATGTTAAAATTTCAGGATGTTCTTTGTTCCCTTGACTCAGAGCAGGCAGCCAGGCACTGTCTGTTGGCTGGAGGTGTGTAGTGGGTTTCTGCATCCAGGCAAGCCTTTATTATTGCAAATACTCTGGCTTCCTTGACTTAATGGCAGGTGCATACCAATCTTTTATACCTAAATGTTTCCAAATTCTTTAGGTTCATGAACAATGTAATACAAAAGTTAGTTCCTGTGTATGATGGAGGAAAGATATCTCTTGAGACAAAGGCCTAGCAAAATCATGTTGGGAGTCATGTGCTGCTAGCTGTTTGGAGAGTTACAGAAATAGAGGAGAAAAACACTATGATTTCTTTATAAAATTTAACTGTATAAATGGGTGTTAAATTTTCTGAACCAACTATTTTATTTTTCTCACAACACTGGCGTAGCACGTCTCTCGCTGTGTTCACGAGCCAGCCTATCGGCAAGATGACAGGCTGTGAAATTTTGCCTGGCTGGGAAAGAGACAGCTTTCATTGGTTCCCTTGAAACTCTAAGTCCACCCCTCTCTGCGTGTAGAAGGCATGTCTGTCTTTGCACGGACCACCTGCGATTGGCTGAATGAGTGTGTGGGGGAGGGTTCCAGAATGGCTTGCAGTTGGTTCAGGGACAGATCAAAACTTCCCGGGCTGAAAAGAGCGCGCCCATTCGCTGGGTATCTTTACCCCGCCTCCCTCCCTCCCCCCCCCCCTCCCTCTCTCTGCCGTGCGTTCGGAGTCTGAAGCAGCCTGCACATTGTTTTTGCTTGTAAAACTCTCAATTGTGTGCTTTTAGGGTGGGCAGGGTTTGGAGGGGGGACTCTGGTAAGTTAAAGCTCTTGTTTTTAAAGGGTGTGTGTGTGAATCAGCTTTTTTCCTCTTGTTGCTACAACTGCAGGGGGTGTGTGGGTGGGTTGAGGGGGGTTTGAACTGAATCTCTCTGCTAAGGGGGGGCTGCTTACTTGCCTCTCTCTCTCTCTTTGTGTGCGTGGTTCAAATTTCCTCTGTGGGGTAGGGGGGATCCTCTGTGGAACCAGAGACTGGAATTCTTTTCGCTAAGGGTGGGGTGCTGCTTTCTCCCCCCCTCACTGCTATGCCTGCTAGCATGACTCTATTCCTAGCCTAGAAGGGTCTGTTTTGAAGTTCTCTCTCTCTCTCTGCCTGTCTCCTTATCTATTCATGGCAAGACAGAGTTTCTAAAAAGCAGAACAGCACAGAGAGGGAACCTTTTGCTCTTTGGCTCGGTCTGAGGCTGACAGTCTCTCACCTGTCCCTAGGATCTGCCTGGGACTTACAGAAAAAGGTGGAGGGCATGCAAGGGATGGGGTTGAGGTCCCCAGGATCCGTCCAAGAGACCCTGTAGGGGAGTCTGCACTAAAACTGCACCAATGTTTGGCTCTAGGGCTTACAGAGGGTGGTTGGGCATGGCTGTAAAGAGTAGAACTTTTTTCCTTTGGCTCTCTGTGAGGAGGGGGACATCTCTCTGGGGTGGGGGCTCCCAGGAGCCATCCAAGAGACCCTGGAGGGGCAGTCTGCAGTAACCAATGTTAGCACAAGCATGAACACAAATAAACATTCACAGCAAAAAGCCAGCCGTTTCAAAGCATTCCCCAGTCACAAAACACAATCACAAAAGCCCCCTTTGCACCCAAAAAGATTCAAAACACTCAGGGACTCCATTTTCCCAGCCCCCAACCCACGGCTGGGTGCTACACACTCGAGGGAAAGCCGACACGTGGCCACCATGCTTCCCAGGGCTGCCAGCAGCAGCCATCTTGCTCTCCCCTTTGAGCAGGGCCCTCAGGGAGGCAGGATGTCCGGTGGAGGGGGGCACTCATCAAAGTTTGATTTTGACAGAAGGCTCATACCTATTCCTCCTCTTGATACCTACCTCTGTCTCCAAGTGTCTCAATAAGATGGGGTGATCTACTGTATCAAAGGTTGCAGATAAATCCAATAAGAGCAACAGAGAGGCATGGTCTTTGTCTACACTGAGACAATGCTGTCACTGTCCCATACTTGGCCTGAAGCCAGACTGAAAAGGGTCTAGCACAGATGAGTTATCCAAGAAGACTTGGAGTTGGTCTGCTAGTGCTCTCTCAGTCACTTTCCCCAGAAGGGATAGATTAGTGACTGGGTGATAATTGGCCACATTTTTTCCCCGTAAGGATGGTTTCTTAAGTAATGGATGGATAACAGCCTCTTTCAGTGGCTAAGGCACCCTGAGTTAGTGACTGATGTATAATGTGAAGGGTTTATTTATGTGATCCTTACACAATTTTAGCAGCTAGGTTGGGCAAGGGTCCATGGTACAAGTAGTGGCCATCACAGATCCCAGCATCTTGTCAACATTCATCATGGAAACTGGGTTAAAATGATGTATAAATAAGCTAGGTGGCCTATTAGGCTTTTTTGCTGGTGTACCTATGTTACAGCTGATATCCAGATCAGCATGTATTCTCAATATTTTATCAGCAAAAAAACTTGGCAAATGTATCACTGCTCATTGTGCCTGGGATAGTAAAGGCTGAGATTTAGACATTAGTGGATGCTAAGCTATCTTGAACAATTAGGATAGCTTGACATGAAAGAACTGATGCTATGATAGTAGAATAGCAATCTTTCTTTGCCACCATCATTACTGCTTCATAGGTCTTACAATGAGCTCTATAGCATGATCTGACAGATTTGGAACAATATGAAAAGCACTAGTCCCAGTGAAGATCCCCGAGGGACCCCACTGCTCACATCCCTCCATTGTGAAAAGTGGCCATTTATTTCTACTCTCCTCTTCCTGTTCTTTAGATATTTTCCAATACATAAGAGGACTTTTTCCCAGGAGTCTTTGTTGAGGGACATTGTCAAAAGCCTTGTGGAAATCCAAATAAACAATGTCTACTTGCTCATTTACATGCACATGTTTATTGACACTTTGAAAGAACTCTAAAAGGTTAGTGAGATAAGACTTACTTTTACAGAAGCCATGGTGGTTTTTCTTCAGCAAGGCTTATCCTTCTACATGCTTGACATTTTCATCTTTAACAATGCTTTCCATCAATTTACCTGGAACAGGTTACACTAACTAGCCTGTAATTTCCTGTATCCCCCTGGATCCTTTTTTAAAAATGGGGTGTCACACTGGCCACTCTTCAGTCCTCTGGTACAGAGGCTGATTTTAGGGACATGTTGCATATCTTAGTTAGACAACCAGCGATTTCACATTTGAGTTCCTTAAGAACTCTAGAGTGAATACTATCTGGTGATTTGTTAGTTTGCAGTTTGTCTATAAGTTCTAGAACTTCCTCCCTTGTCACAATTACTTGTCTAAGCTCCACATCCTCACCTTCTGAAAACATCCATGCAAGAATAGGTCTTCTGGTCAACACCAGAAACAGCTACATCCATTCAGGAACAGGTCTACTGATCAACACCAGAAACAGCTACTGGCTGTTTGGATGATGACGACGATGATGAAGATGATGACAATGGCGACGATTATGAATGCCACTAAATATTCAGAAGCAAAAGCAGGATATAAACTTTAAAATTGCATATATATCAGCAATTTGAGAATATGAATAAGCCACATACTTAATTTCTTAGTGGATTAAGTTCAATTCTTTTTTGTTCTATGTCTTTTTTTGTTGTTGTTATTCAAAGCCACATGGTTTTTGCTCATTGTGCTTGTCAAGTTTCCGCTCAAGCACCATGCTGACATACATTGCCCTGTTCAGATTTAATTGAGATTAATTATAATCAAACTCATTGCAACAATTAGGAGTTGTCAGCTCTTCTCTAGTGCATTCTAGTATATAAAAAACATGCTTTAACAATTAGATTTCCTAAATTATCATCTGTATACAATATATCACGTCAGGCTGAAGCCTGGGCAGATTTTATTAATTAGACTGGAGTGGTGCCTGACGTGAAGTAGCTTTATCCTTTTTTGCCTTTTAGAACAACTTTCAGACACCAGCATCTAGGAGCACTTGGCCTGTATAAGGCATGCTTTGTATTTCAGTAGATTATATGGGAGGAGTGATGACTAAGGCTTCAGTCCTAAAGACATTTTCCTGGGAATAAGCCCAGTTGAATAACATGGGACTTACTTCCTAGTAGACTTGCTTAGGATTGCTCTCCAAGTGAAGTGTGAGGAATAATATAATCTCTACTGTAGAAGTATTTGAACCATCATCTAATAAGTACTTCTCTATATTGCCATCTGTCTATTGTATTCCACCCTTCCAATGTAACATTTAGGATGGTTGACATTGTTTCTCCTCTTTACTCCTCACAAAAATTCAGTGAGGTAAGTTAGGATAAGAGATGTTGTGGTATAGTGGTCACACAAAAACTGATAAGAGCTGGGATTCAAAACTCCACTCAACCATGAAGATCACTGAGTGACTTTCTACCAGTCACTCTCTCTCCAATTAATCTATCTCATAGGGTTGTTGTGATGACAAAATGCAGAGAATGAGGAGAAGAACCATGTATGGTACTCTTTGGATAAATAGTGAGATAAAAATGTGTAGCTAGATATGTTATTTAAAACTATTGCATGAGATGGAGGAGAGAGGCTGACAAAAGAAGGGAATTAAGGGCCTCGGGCCCATCCATTGGTGCCTGTTCCAGTGTTGCACTCACTGGTCCATCTGCGGCTTCACTGGCTGTGGGCTGTTCACTGGGCATGGGTACCCCTCCAGCTCCAGCAACTCTGTGTCATCTTCGTCCAGGGTCGTTGAGGGCAGGCCCAGCTCGGTGGGGAGGAGACGGCGGAGTTGGTCAATGTGCCTCCTCAGTACCTGTTCTCCATTGGTGGATACTTTGTAAGAGAGGGGGCCGGTGACTCGTACGACTTTGGCTGGAATCCAGGCTGGGCCACTTGAGAAGTTCCGGGCATAAATGGGGTCACCTGGAAAGAACCCCCCAGGGCACCGCTTGATGCTTGGGGGCCGCATGATGCTCCTCTGCATGGTCGGGGTGCATCTGGTCTAGGTGTGTGGTGAGGCGTCACCCCATGAGGAGTTCCGCTGGACTGCAGCCAGAGGAGGTGCATGGGGTCACCCGCTGGCCAAAGAGGAAGGTCACAAGCCGGTGGTCCCATTCTAGCTGAACGATCTGCTGCAGCACGTCCTTGGTGGTCCTCACCATCAGCTCTGCCTGGCCATTGGTGGCGGGGTGGAAAGGCGCAGACCTTACGTGCCTGATGAGGTAACAGCCCATGAAGTCTTGGAACCTTCCTGAGGTGAAGGCTGTCCTGTTGTCCGACACCACGATGTAGGGAATTCCGTGGGTACAAAAGATTCTCCAGAGGGCACAGATTGCTGCTTGGGATGAAGTGGAAGGGACCAGGACTACCTCCAGCCATTTCATGTAGGAGTCCACCAGGATGAAAAATATCTGCCCCTGAAAGGGGCCAGCAAAGTCTATGTGTAACCGGGACCATGATCGTTGAGTGGACTCCCACTGCGTGGCTGGTGCCCGGGGCAGTTCTGTATGGGTCTCTTGGCAGGCCTGGCAGTGCTTGATGCAGACCTATATCTCGCTGTCCATGCTGGGCCACCATATGTAGCTGCGGTCCAGCGCCTTCATCTGTACAATGCTCAATGCATTTTGGGAAGTGCCACTAAGACTTGCAAGCACAATGGAGGTGGCACCATGACCTGGCTTCCCCACAGCAGGCACCCCTTGTGTGCTGACAGTTTATCCCATCGGGAGGAGAACACTGCAAACACAGGGCCTGTATGAACACTGTGGAGAACACCGTGAATTCAGATCCCCTACCCACCCAGTCCAGAACACAGGAGAGGATGTGGTCCCATGCAGTGCAGCGGGAGATGTCCAATACCTGGAGCGGGCAGTCGGGAAGGTCCTCCAGGAGCAGGAGCTGGTGGGCAGGAGCTGGGTCTGGGTCACAGGCAGTGTTCCCTCTAAGCTGAGTTAGTGTGAGCTAGCTCACAGTTTTTTAGCCTCCGGCTCACACATTTTTGTCTTTGCTCAGGAAGGATGGCTCCACAGCAAACTAATTTATGCAGTAGCCAAATTGCTTGCTCACAACTTTAATGCCAGTAGCTCACAAAGAAGAATTTTTGCTCACAGGACTCCCCGGCTTAGAGGGAACATTGGTCACAGGAGGGCAGTGGTAGGCAGCTAAGGGCGTCAGCATGTCCCATTGACTTCCCGGGGTGGTGGTGAAGGCTGTACTGGTAGCCTGCCAGGAAGATGGACCAGCGCAGCACCCAGGGAGACAGAATCTGTGGCATTTGGCAGTATGGAGCCAGCATGCCGAGCAGGGGTTTATGATCCATCATGATGGTGAAGGGCCACCTGTAGAAGTAATTGTGGAATTTTTTAAAGCCTGCCACGATTGCCAGGGCCTCCTTGTCGATCTGCACATAGTTGTGCTCAGCCGAGGACAAAGAGCAGGAGTAATAGGCCACGGGAACTTCTTGGCCGTTGGATAGCTGGTGACCGAGGATGCCTACAACTCCGTACAGGGATGCGTTGCAGGCCAGAATGACTGGGAGAGCTTTGTCGAAGTGTGAGAGTACCACATTCAAGGTAAGTAGCTCTTTGATGGCACGGAACACGGTGGCTTGCTTCTGGCCCCAGACCCAGGGGGCTCGTTTGTCAAGCAGCCAGTGCAGTGGCTCTGCGATGGCTGCCTTGTGAGGCAGGAATGAGTGATAAAAGTTAAGCAGGCCAAGGAAAGTCTGTAGTTCCTGCGTGGATGTGGGCGTCGGGGTGTTGATGATGGCTTGGACCTTGTCGGCAGCAGGATGGATGCAGTGCGCGTCAATAGAGAGGCCCAGGAACTCAACCTGTGGGACCCCCAGGAGGCACTTTTCTTTCTTAACTTTGAGGCCAGGCATCCTGGAACCTTTGCAGGATGGCACATCGATGGATGGTGAAGTCCTCGTCAGTGGGGGCGGCAATTAAAACGTCATTGAAAAATGGCTGGACCCCGGGAATCCCTTTAAGAAGAGAGTCCATAAGATTTTGGAAGATTCCCGGGACAACACTGACTCTGAACTGTAGCTGCCGCACTGGAACGCCCCCCCCTGTGTGTCATGATCATCTGGGCCTCGGCGGTTATGTCATCAACCGGAAGCTGCTGGTAGGCCTGTGCCAAGTCCAGTTTCCCAAAAACCTTGGAACCTGCTAGGGAAGCCAGGACGTGGCTGACCACTGGAACCGGGAATGTGTAGTCCTGGAGTACCTTGTTAATCGTACACTTATGGTCCATGCAGATGCGGACGTCCCCGTTGGGCTTGACCGGGGTTATGATAGGGGTTTCCCATGCAGCGTGAGGAACCGCCTCCAATACCTGATCCAGTTCACTGTCTATCTTGGGCTTCAGGGCAAAGGGAACACATCTGGTCTTTAGTCTAATGGGCCACACTTCTGGGTTGAGTTGCAGGGAGACTGGAGGTCCGGTGTAGCGACTGAGCATCCCATCAAATACCTCTGGGAACTCGTTGTGCACTGTTTGGAAGTCCTTGGAGGCCATGTGGTGCACCCCCATTACTTCAAAGCCTAAGGGCGCAAACCAAGATAGCCCCAGTAAACTCGTGAGCTGCCCTTCGACCACTAGCAAATTCAAAAGTCCTTTGAAATGGTGGTATTTAACACGGAACTTGCCCCAGCCCTTGATGGCCAACTCGTTTTTCTGAAAGTCTCTGAGGGTGAAGCCAGCAGACTTAAGGTGCCCCCCCATGGACAGAGCCTCCAGAGTCTCTTCCAAAACTATGGAGATGGAGGACTCTGTGTCCAGTTCCATCTCGCAAGGTGCCCCCTCTATAAACACAGTCACTTTTATCTTATGGGGGGTGTCCAGGGGTATGTTCAGTACCTCATTTGGTGGACGGCCAAGGTGTGAAGTTCTGTGGACTCCTGGTGCATCGTGGTGCATCTTCGGGGGCCTTTGGAGCAGCAGGCGCACACGATGTGGCCGTTCTTACCACATGTGCAGCAGGTCGCGGAAGCGGCAGGAGTGACGTTCATGGTCATCTCTGCAGCTGGCACAGGGAGGTGGCATGGTCATCTTTGTGGGATGCACGGGGGCTGTGGATGGGTGCTGGTTGTGGTGCGTCAAGTGGCAGACCTGGTGGGCTTCCTCCTCATTGGATGTGTCTGATGCTGAGGGGATGGAGGCTTGGTGCATGCTGGAGTGTTGGCGATCTCTCTGGGCCTTCTCGAAGGTGGTGGCCTTGCGTAGCACAGTCACTAGGGTCAGCTCCTTGTGGCTGATGAGCTTGCAGTGAAGCTTGGTCTTCCAGTTCCCCATGACGAACCAGTCAAGCAGGGTCTCGTCCAGGTTTGAGAACTCGCAGTGGAGAGCCAGCCTGCGAAGGTCAGCAACAAAGTTGGTGGCTGCTTCATTGGGCTTCTGTTGGCGTGAATAAAAATCCACGCAGCATGCCATCTTGGTGGGTTGTGGTGCGATGTGATTGGTGAGTGCCTTTAGGAGGTCTTTGTACAAAGATGCTTCCAAAGTGATGGGCGCGACGAGGCCCTGGACGAGCTGTAGCATGGCGATTCCACAGGCACTGAGCAGTAGAGCCCTCTTCTTATCTGTGTTGGTGATGCCCTGAAACACAATGAAAAACTTCAGCCGCTCCACCCAGGTTTCCCAAACCTCTATGTGAGCGGGGTCGAACTCTGGAAGATGTTCTGGAGCAGCAGCCATGGTAGCAATGATCCCAGTAGTGATGCGGTGGCTCAACAGGATCCCAACTTCGTTGCCAGTGAAATATACTGGGTTCAACATGCGTTAGTGATCAGCTCAAAGTTTATTGTAATTTCAGCTCAGAACTAAGGACCACTCTAGCATGACCGGGGCCCTGCTTATAAGCCCATAAAATGGCACACATCACACACCCACTCCCAACAATAGGCTATTTACAGAGGCAATCCTGGGTGATAGGTCCATCCCAGGATCCTAGCGGTCCATTGTTCTGTGTCCCCAAACTGGGGCTGATGAGATTAGGCTCAGTACACGACACCATGGTTAAAATAAAACTATAGCAAATAGCAGGCTAAGAAGAAAGGAGGAAAACAGCAAGCAAGGATTTGAGGTAGATTGGATGCTGTGGTGAGCCAAGAAAACTTCAGATACAAAGGCTGAAATTGATGTCTGATCCAAAATAACTTGCCAGGTATTTGGTTTCAGGTCTCTAACTGGATTAATTGGTAATTAATCTAACTAGATTAATCAGTAATAATCAGAATATCATTTTTGTAAGCCTGGCATGGCTGACTCCAAGTGAAAGTTCAACAATTGACTTCATCTTTACATACATAGAATAGAGCACATGTTTTTTCATGAACATTTCTGTTGCCTTTCTTTC
>NW_015165252.1:790810-835527 GCF_001447785.1 Gekko japonicus
TATTTCTAAAAATACTGTTGTTCTTGCCATCCCACATCCTACTTGTTGTACTTGTACAATGAAAACTGTATCTGTGATCTGCTTCTGGGTAATTGAACCCAAATTCAAGTGCTATTTGCAACATTAACAATCTAATTTCATTCATTTGCTTCCTATCATCTCTTTATGGAATGCAAGAATCAGATAGACAACTTTTGTAAACTGTTTCTAAATCCACATGGCACAAATGAGTTCAAATGAAAAGGAAGGTAGAAAACCATCCATCCATAATATATTCAGACAGACAGAGACCTGGAGTATGAAAAATATTGCAAGTTCCTATACTGAGTGATTGCCATAGGAGGGCTCAGAGAGGAAGATGGAGGCTGTTTTCAGTTTTATAGGTAAATTCAATTTGCCATGTTAGTGAATAATATAATAAGTTTCATATAATAATTTTATCCCTTGATAAAAATGGTACCCAATTTTAAAAAGCCAGATTGGCACTGAGAAAGAAAGAAGAAACGTTGCCATCATTAAGAACTTGCGTCCAGGACAGATGACCCTCCCTGTGTTAGGAAAGGGGAGTGGCCAGATCTTGCTGATGTTGAGGGATTCTGGGTGTTAGGTTCTTATCCTGGGACCCCACCCCCCACCCCAGTTCCTCTGAGTTCTTTTATTGGTTGGGTGGAGACTAGCAAGGTAGTGAATCTAGTATATAGAGAGACAATGGTTCTTATATAGAAAGAGCCAGTTTGGTGTAGTGGTTAGGAGCTCAGACCCTAATCTGGGAGAACTGGGTTTGATCCCCCACTCCTCCACAGCTGTTGGTGTGACCTTGGGTCAATTACAATTTATTTCAGAGCTGTTCTCTCACGAGCAGTTCTCAAAAGAGCTCTCTCAGCCCCACCTACACCACAGGGTGCCTGTTGTGGGGAGAGGAAGGGAAAGGAGATTGCAAGCCATTCTGGGACTCCTTTGGGTAGTGAAGGGTGGGGTATAAATCCAATCTCTTCTTCTTCTTAAACAAAGCTCATTTTATTCCATTATACACTCTTAAATCAGAAAACACTTCTGTAGCATTTCAGTATTCAACACAGAATATTTCACAACCCCAATACATAAATAGTGCATTTGTAGTTCTATAAAGGATATCTTTGGTTGCTCTGTCAAGAGACATAACGAAAGGTGGTTGGCCAGAACAACAATGAACAAGACTAAATTCAGACATTAAGTACCTTTTCCCATCTATAGGAGCTAGTGTAACTGTCAGTCACATCTGTTGCCAAGCATCTGACCTATACCTGACGTAACATGACAAAGTTCAGCCCTTTCTTTCTATCTCTGGGGTAATGAAAGTCAAGGAAAGACAAGGGAAAGTTAGGGTGACTCTCTGAGGAAGTCAAGGAAGCTAGTTAAGATATATCTAATGAGACACAAATTAGTTTTCAATTACCTTGAAATTACTTCTCCCAAAGAATTCCAGATAATTCTGTGAGAAATCTGCAAACTGTATGTATCAGATTTTTCTACTATTCTGCTGAGATTAGTTCTCTCATTTTGAAGGACACCACAGGAGTAGAGTATATAAACTAGGAAAAAACCTATTTATGAAACCTCAGACCTCATCACATTTGCTGTGTTCTGTTGCTGCTGCAAGGTAGAGGTTTATGAACCTTTCAAAAAAAATAAAAAATGAATTCAACTTGAAAGAAGTCTGGTTAAAATCACTATGATGTGCTAGGTGGTAACTACACCCCAGGAGACATAGTGTTTTGGTGGTCTTGTGAAGGAACCAGAGTGGTGTAGTTGTTGGTCTAAGACCTGGGTGATCAGACAGGTTCAAATCTTCACTGTGCCATGAAAGCTTGCTGGGTGACCTTGTCTACATGGATTGAGAAGGATTATCTTTCTTATTTTTTTTCATTTTCTAACTCCACAAGAAATCCCAATGAAATGATACAATTGTTAACTAAAACAGAGTAGACACTGACAACTCCCTTCCCTCCCCATTTCAAGTTGTGAAAATAAGGCTGTAAATAAAATGCAAATCTTGTGGACCTTAGTAGGGTTAGGAAAAATGGCTCCTCAATCCATAATGTCTAATTTAAATTTGCTAATTTAAATTTGTTAACCTCCTAAATTCATCATCCACCTGTGAATGCATAGACAATTGTCCATCTGTGCATGCATAGACAATGCTTTTATATTTTGGAGGGAATTACAAAAAAATGCATTTTTAAAAGACTTCAGTTTATTTGTTTGTTTTTTGCAAACCTGGGAGGTCTGCCAAGTTTGCTGAAACATCTGTTTAGAATCTGTGTGGCCCCAATCCACAGATTCAGATATCTGTAGATGGGTGCCACACTTTAGAAAAAGTTGAATAGATTACAGAGGAGTCTTCCACAGTTGTCCAGATAGGCAACTCCAAATGGGAGAAGGATCAGGGAAACTTAATAGAAACAACAATCTGAAGGACAGTTTTGTTTTCCACTTCTATTATTTGTTTGGTTGGTTGGTTCCCAAGTGGCCACTTCTGTTGCTTGTGCAGTGAACCACCATTGGAAAAGTGATACCAACCCAAAGCTGTTCTTTTATTGGGGGGGGGGGGGGGGATTTAAACCACCTCAAATTTTTTTTTTTTTTGGGGGGGGGGGGGTTGCATCCTCATGTACCACCATCAGCAATAGGTAAACAATAACAAACGGCACAGCAATCAAGACAAGATCAACATACAGTGAATTGCTGCAGTAGTTCATACAGTTGAATAAATGAAGATAATACTGCTGTTAAGCTTCCATGCCATTTTAATTCTTGTTTTTTCAACAGGTAGACATCATCTTGTTTATCTTGATGGCACTTCAGTGCCTCGATGATGTCTACCTGTTGAAAAAACAAGAATTAAAATGGCATGGAAGCTTAACAGCAGTATTATCTTCATTTATTCAACTGTATGAACTACTGCAGCAATTCACTGTATGTTGACCACCATCAGCAATAGCAGAACGTTTACAGAATTTACATTGTATAACACTATGGTACAGTGATTTGGAGTTGGGAGTATGCAGTGAAGTGGCTAAATCTGTGGTTGACACAAAGTTGTTCCGGGTGGTGAAAACCAAGGAGGATTGTGAGGCACTCCAAAGGGATCTGTCATGGATGGGCGAGTGGGCATCAACGTGGCAAATGGGGTTTAGTGTGGCCAAGTACAAAGTGATGCACCTTGGGGCCAAAAATCCTAACTATAAATACATGTTGATGGGGTATGAACTGGCAGAGACTGACCAACAGTCGTAGTAGATAACTCACTGAAAATGTTGAGACAGTGTGAGACTGCAATAAAAAAGGTGAATACAATGCTGGGGATTATTAGGAAGGTAATTGAAAACAAATCAGCCAGTATCATAATGTCCCTGTATAAATGGATGGTGCAACCTCATTTCGAATACTGTCAACACACCTCAATTCTGGTCACCACGCCTCAAAAAGGATATTACAACATTGGAAAAAGTGCGGAAAAGGGCAACTAGAATGATAAAAGGGTTGGAACACTTTCCCTATGAAGAAAGTTTAAACCACTTGGGGCTCTTTAGCTTGGAGAAACAACAACTGAGGGGCGACATGATAGAGGTTTACAAGATTATGCATGGAATAGAGCAGGTTGAGAAAGAAGTACTTTTCTCACTTTCTCACAATACAAGAACTCGTGGGCACTGAATGAAATATCTGAGCAGTCAGGTTAGAACCGATAAAAGGAAGTACTTCTTCACCCAAAGAGTGATTAACACATGGAATTCACTGCCATAGGAGGTGGCGGCGGCTACAAGCATGTACAGATTCCAGAAGGAATTGGATAAACATATGGAGCAGATGTCCATCAGTGGCTATTAGTCACAAGGTATAAGTAGGAACTCTCATAAGAACATAAGAACATAAGAGACGCCAATGTTGGATCAGGCCAAAGGCCCATCCAGTCCAACACTCTGTGTCACACAGTGGCCAGAAATACCAGTGCCATCAGAAGGTCCAGCAGTGGGGCCAGGACATTCGAAGCCCTCCCACTGTTGACCCCCCCCCCAAGCACCAAGAAGACAGAGGTATGGGGCAAGTGGTGCTCTGTATTCTTGGTGCTTGGGGGGGGGACAGTGAGAGGGCTTCTAGTGTCCTAGCCCCACTGCTGGACCTCCTGATGGCACCTGGTATTTTTCACCACTGTATGACAGAATGTTGGACCATTGGCCTGATCCAACATTGGCTTCTCTTATGTTCTTCAAGCCAGGGTTTATGGGGCAAGCTGAAAATGTATCAGCAAGGTGAGATATTAAGGGCAAAACTACAGGAGCACTAAAGGTATCTTGCTGTTTTGCAGCTGAGTAGAATCTATATATCTAATTCTCAAGTTGCCCCCTGGTGTGCGGATGCTTAAATCTGCACATCGGGGGGACCTGGAGGGGAGGGAGAGGTGTGTGCGCACGTGGGGCGGTCCTCCCCCCCGCGCGAGTATCGCGGGTCCACCCCTTGAAACAATCTAATGGTCATTGAGAAGTGTTAGAACAGTAATATTCTCCAAAAGTTAAGAATGTTTTTGTGGTAAACAAATGCAACTTTTGGGAAAGTCATTCTTCTGTGGCAGACTCCTTGCCCTGGGGTTCCATGCTTGGCATTCTCAGATAAGGGATCTGAAGCAGCAGGCGTTCATAATGATATTTCTCTGCCCAAGCTACTGAGAGCCACCACCAGTCAGAGTAGAGAATGCTGGGGATCAATGGTATTGGTTGATGTAAGAAGCCTTCATAGGCATATATTCCTGTGACGGGCCATGGATCATGCCTCTGTTTTTGTTTTGTTTGGTGTTGTTATTTATTGCTCTTAAAACATGCTATTCCTCTGAGGTCCCTGGATTCCTGGCAGTTTCACATTCCTTCAAGTTATAGGGGTAGATCTGTTCAGCTCCATCAATAAAAGCATGCCATATAGCTCCAGCCCACTCTCCTGCTTAGTTCCCCCCCCCTTGAATATGTAAATCCAGTAAGGTAATATTGATCCTCTGACAGTTCACATCACTAGTCTGTAACACCCCCTCAGATTTGCTGGGTTTTTGCAACAAGTTGATGTAGTAGTTGTCCCTTTGATCTTGTAAACTATTAACTGTCATAGGCATCTACCAAAACAAAAAACACAAAATTAAAAAAAAATGTTTCCAGCAAAGCATTTTGCCTTGTAGCAAAAATAAGAGTCAGGGATTAGGCTTTTTTTGTGCGCCCAAGTTAAGAAATATTGTTTCAAAAGAGTTAATATAATGACTTCATTTAAAAACAGGAAACACTGGCTTTCTGTGCTATTCTATCATAAAGAAACACAGTGGAGCATAATATTTTTACCCATAATTGGCAGTAAAGAGGACATCTTTTTTTCTCCCAGTATGGTGTGAGGAAAGTGCCATGGGCAGGCTATTCTTTTTGCTAGATCAGTCAGAGATGGATAAAACTCACCTGGTGAGCCAGAGCTTTCCTTTGTTGCAAAAGATCTGCAGCTCTGAGAGCCCAGAGAGAGTAGCATTTAAAGTCAATGGAGAAACCTTCAAGAAGATAATGTTTAAAAAGAATGCTGGGCACTTAAATGTGACATTTTTGTTCTATGTTCAGAAAGTTTCCGACTTTCTTTCCCCCACCTAGGGCCATGATTTATCTGAATTTCAGACTAAAAGACAGTCTCCAAATAAATATAGATATGTTGATAACTTTTTTTTCATTATACAGAGAAACCATTCTGAAATAATGTCCTTTTGTTAGCCACAAATTACTGGCTCTACTATAAAAATCACTCTAGGGAATATGTTATCCTTAATATTGAAGGCTGATTGATCTTAGTGGTTTATAGAGACCTAAAAATCTATTAGGAGTTACATGTGCAAAGCATTGAAACCTTGGGGGGGACAAGAACTTTGTGGTGTGAATTATCTTTTAGCGTACAGTTGGGCTCGCATGGACCCATTTGTAGCCACCTGCCTCTTGAATGATATCAGATTCCCATTTCACACTGATCCTTACTCCTGTTGTCCTTCAGAACATCCTTGGAGAGATCACTTTTAAAAATTCATTAGTCTTTTATTACTTATCTTGTGAAGCACCTAACTCCTAGCAGAGAAGAGCTTTGGATCTACCTTTCTGTTATGTTGCTATTAATAGATAACTCCCAATGGTAGTTTCATTTTTATTCTGTCAAGAAAGATGTAACTACATGATTAAAATGGCATGCTGTTCTAAAGCTATTAGGAATTATATTAATTAAGATCAAATAGAATGGAACAACATTCTTTGCATTAAAAAACCTAAGATGAGCCACTATTAATTGAAAGGCATCACATGTACATAGGACAGCTTCTGCATATCTCATTATTATTATTTCTGGGTGATCCTACCACCTGTGGTGAACTACAGTGAGATCCAAGTCATTGCTCAACGTTACACATGTAAACAGAGTACATCGTGGCGGAAAAGCATGGCGGCGGCTGGCGAGGCTGGCGAGCGAGCGAGAGGAGGCTGGGCCGACAGACGCGGAGGCGGGGCGATGCGGCAGGCCGGAGCCTGATGGACAGAGGCCAACAGCGAGCTTGCACGGACGTGCGCTCGGCCCAGACTCGAAGGCGTCGAAACAGCCAGGAAAGTTGTAAATTAAGACCAGCGCCAGGAGGACGTTGCCCGCAGACAACAGAGAAAACAGAGAAACAACTCGCTACAAAGGGTGCCTGGTAGGGTAGTCCCCCTCCCCCTTGTATGTGGCCCTAGGTTAGGATTTGTACTGATTACATATGTGAACCACTCAGAGCCCTCAGGGGGTGAGCGGTATACAAATAGAAGGATAAATAAATAAAATAAATAAATACATATACTTTATAAATTGCAACATGTCTACACAATACAAACAAATTTGTGAAACTAACACAGCATCAAGTGGAAATGACTGACAAAAATATAAATGAATGTACAATATGCAAAGAAACCAAACAGGGAAAATTCACTCGTTCCTAGACCATTCCGTGATTTTTTAATAGAAAGAATGAAGATGTTTTGGAATAATTCTTCCAATTTTTTGGCATGTTATCCTTTTTGCATAGTAGTGACTTTGAACTATTGCCACCAGGTGTTGAATAATGCAATGCAGAAAAGAAACAGCAGGGTTCTGGAAAGGGCTGCTTGAGAACCAGCAAAAGCAATGTCTGTGACCCATTAGAGCAGTCACAGCATGCAAAACACATTGTTCCTAAATTATTAAGACTAGGTAGGCATAGTAATTAAATGCACTTACCACTAATTCCTGGTTCGGCTGTATGTTAGAGATGGTGTCATAGCCCTGGGAAGACTGCTTTAAAAAAATCAATGAAATACAATAGTGTATTCAAAATGTTGGATCACCATGAAACAATTATAAAACTTTTCAAATAGTCAGGTGTGCCTATCAGTACAGATGAGAATTCTTGTGGCGTGCTCTTAGCTAGTGGCATAAAGGGCCATACAAATATAACTTTTAAATTCCCTTTTCTTTCTGTATGTTCATATTGTAAACCTTCTCACCCTGGGGCAGCTTCATTGCTTGTGTTCCCAGTTCTTGTTTCTTTTACACCATTCTAACACTCTTTAGATGCAATTGGCACAAAAGTGGCAGTGAGATATGCATTACAAATTTGTCACAAGAAACCAAAAAATGGAGTGACAATAAAGGCTCATGGGTTGATTTTCACAGGGGAGAGGGGTAAATGAAAATGTGGAGTTCTGAAGGCAGCTGTGATGAGAATTTTGATAGCATTTATGTCATAGTGCCTAATTTAGAGCAACTGAGATGTGCTTTGTGGTCATTCAGAAATTGGCTTATCAGAATGTAACCCCAAATGCCCTAGTTATTAAAAAACTGGGGATGCTCAATCAACCTTTTATTTGGATTTGTTGCAAACTGTTGTCAGGATTCTCAAACTTTGAAAAATTAAATTTCAAAAATTTGGATTGAAAATGTCCTGCACGTTTATATTTTCACATTCCTTTTTCCATCCCTTCATCTATCATCTTTGTCATACAGTTAATAAATTATCTAAAAAGAAGAGGTGTTTAATTAATGCTTTATGTTTGTCTTCCCTATCCCCACAAATATTGTTAATCCAACTGTCTCAAGAGTAACTGTAAATCGCTCTGAGCCCGCAGGTATGTGGGAAAGAGCGATCAATAAATCAAAAGCATTATTATTATTATTATTATTATTTCTTGAAGTCCACATCCTTCTTCCCTGAAGAATTTCTTCCCCAAAGCAGAGCCAAGCATGACTGTCTACTGCCTGACTGGAGCAGAAGGTGCTTCAGAGAGCCCAGGAAGCTTCACCTTCCATCTTCATTAACACCATTAGGAAATGGCTATGTCCATCATAGGAGTACACCTGGTTTGGAACATTCCAACATTTTGTCACTGATCTCTGCCATTTACTGCAGCCATTTTGTGGAGATGTCAGCAACCTGTTCTTAAAAATCTAATACTGTCCACTGTCTCAACAAGGTTGGGGAGCCCTTAACAACAGACAGACATTAGGCCAAAATAATTAGATGCATCAAAACTAGGCATGGGCACGAATCACATTTTTGCAAATCTTTGCATGCAAAAAGCCATGGGGAGCAGAAAGCAGGGATTTACAAACAGCTGAGTGGTGAGGACCACCACTCAGCTGTTTGGTTTAAATGGCTCTGAGCCATTTATACCAAACGGCTGAGCAGCAGGGAGCTCCCTGCTTCTGAGCTGTAAACCCCTGCTTTCTTCTCTTCATGAACCATCATGAACGATATCAAAATTCATGGAAGTTCGTGGTGGTTCTTCAATTTATGAACATCCCTTCATGAACCACAAACTGGCCAAAAGTATTGACAAACTTTAGTTCATCAGCCAGTTCATGCCCATCCCTAATCAGAACAGTTATGAAAATCTGGGGACTTTTTAGTTTTGCACAAAGAATTTTGGAGGAGCCCAGTTTGGGGAGGTGAACCCTTTCCTGGCACCATTTTTACAATAAAGGTTACCACCCTTGCTGCTAATAGTTTGGTGTAGTAGTTAAGAGCGGCGGACTCAAATCTGGAGAACTGGGTTTGATTCCCCATTCCTTCACATGAAGCCAGCTCTGTGACCTTGGATCAGTCACAGTTCTCTCAGAACTCTCTCAGCCCCACCTACCTCACAGGGTGTATGTTGTGGGGAGAGGAAGGGAAGGTGATTGTAAGTCACTCCGAGACTCATTCAAGTAGTGAAGGGTGGGGTATAAAACCAACCCTTCTTCTTCTTCACCTCCTCCTCCTCCCCTCTTAGGAAAGAAAAGACAAACAACTTTTTAAATGAATTGAATGAAAAGATAGACTAGCCATGATGGCAGCACTTTTGCCTATTTACACACGTTCACTCATTTGCATTTGAAGAAAGGAACATATTCATATAGAATAAAATATAACCTTTTCTGTTCTTGAAGAACTAGGAAAAGCCAGCACAAAGCATCATAGGAAAAGAAAAGATTGTTAGGGTCATGTAGCATATGTTATAAAGGGAATTAATAAGACTTGCTGGGGGGAAAATCAAATTAGAAAAAGGAAAGCCTAGGCTGAAGTGATAGGGTCAAACCCTTGCAGCCAAGTAAATGAGAAGAATGAAATAAAATGCTAATTCCAAGATGATAGAGTTTGAATAGTAAAAGGTTGCATGACTTAAAAAGAAAAGATCTAAAAGAGAGACAGTGGGCAAATCTGTTGTGAAGCAATGATGAGGAAAACTCTAAGGGTATACTAGTAGTACTCAAAATTGCCAAGACAACCTGGCAATCTGTCCTGTCTTGTGAATGAGCAATATTTTTCAGCTTTTAGACTCTGTATTTCCCAAGTTCTAGGACAGAACTTAGAAGAACATTTTATACCATTTCCAAGATGTTGATTACAATCACTGTGTTCAACATCTTTGTTCATTATACCACACATATTTCTCATAAAAAGGCATTATTTTAATTTCTCATTTCTATTGTCTGGAAGGGATGTGGAATGGTATAATTTCTTCCAATCTTGGAAGCTAAACAGGGTCAGTACTTGGATCCAGTAACCATCAAGGAAGACTGGTAACCATCAAGGAAGCAGAAGGCGATGGCAAACCACTTCTGCTTAATTACTTGCTTTGAAAACCCTATGGGGTTGTCATAAGTTGGCTATGACTTTACGATATTTGACACAGAGAGAGAGAGGGAGGGAGGGAGGGAGGGAGGGAGGGAGAGAGAGAGAGAGAGTCTCGAAAATCCCCTCTTCAAATTTGTTGCTCGATTCCTCAAATTGAATTCACTGTTATTTATTTTTACACCAGTTATTTCCTTGCACATTTTCTATTAAAAATACTTCAATAAATTATCATTACATGTTGTTCATACATTATATGTTTAAACAATTTACATTGTAGGCATAAATACCATGTAAACTATGTGAAAATAATATGTATATAAAACATAAATACATCTAGAACCCAAATGTTGAAAAGTGGAAAATTGAAACCTTTGACAAAAGTAGAAACAAATATAAAAATAAAGGAAATAGGGAACATTCCCTTTTCTCTGTACACAAGATTCAAGGAACTGGGACTGGGAGCCAGTTTTGCAGCCATAATTTGAATAGATCCATCTGGCTGCTATCCATGCTCCTCAATAAATGTTACAGTGTACAACTAGATACCGCAAAGTGTCTCTGGAAACGATGCATCTATCTGGCACACTTAGAATATCATTGGAAGTTCATTAAATCAAAAGAAGCATTTCCTTTGTTTCTAGTGATCATTAACCAGGATTTATGGATATATTTATATGCACTGTCTTTTTGCCCCCCAAGCCAGAAAAACGAGGCAGACACCAAGGATGGGTTTAACTATTGGGCCACTTTATTAACTGAAAACTTTAACTGGAACCAATGGCAAGGGCAACACAGTTTGCGATATGGTCAAGGCCAGGGGTCAAGGACCCCTCCCTTACCTCATGAAATAGGGAGAGCCACCCTGCCCCAAGTGGGAGCCATCAGCAATAGCTCCCACTTGGCCGGCTAGCCATTACAGGACAATCCCGTCGCCCCATCCCCTGAGCTACTAGGTTCAAAGGGAGGATCCCTCGGGGTGGTCCCGAAGGCAGTCTGTTCTCCCCGCCCCAGGTCACAAGGCACAAAGACTATACTCACAGGACCCCTTCAACCCCAAATAATGGGTGTCAGCTGGTGCTCACCAGATTGCAATCTGTATACCGCATGGAACCGTGCCACCGCCACCGCCAAGGCCAAGCTTCTGCTTAGGCCTTTGCACCCATCAGGAGGCCCAAGGCCCCCTGAAGCCCTTGCCACAAGTCATCCAGAAAGATGTCCATGCCCATCTCAGACAGGTGGATGCTATCCCACCTGTAGAACTCCACACGCCCCGCATGTATGCATGGGTGTGGCAAAAAGATACCCAAACTACTCTCTAGGATCCTCTGCAACTCCCTATTCACCATACGGCGAGCCTTGTCAATGACGAGCTGATTTCTCACCCCCCCGCCAGACCCGGCGGGGTATCGTAGCTGACCAAGCAATGAGGATACCAGGCCACTGCCTGCGGATAAACTGGAAATCCTCCTGGGTCTGAAGGATTAATGCCTTCCCTTTAATCAGGCCTAAATCATTGCCTCCTAAATGTATAACTAGAACCTGAGGCGGAGGGCCAACCCTCTCATGAAACAACAACTGTGAAAGGCCCGGCCACTGTAAGCCCCGGTGCCCTTGCCATTCCACAGTGGCTCACTGGCTAAGGCCCAGCTGTGTGCCAATTGGTGTCCTCTTGTCGCGATGAGCCACCCAAAAAAATAAAACTGTGCCCACAGATTAAAACAGTCTTCCTCTCCTGCTGGCACATCACACATGAAACGGAAAAAAAGTGAGCAAGGACACAAATTTACCCACCATGGGGCCACCCAGGCCTACCTGCAGTGTCCGGACAAAGGCCGCACATAAGACTTATATGCTGAGGAACGCCACCTCCCCAGCCGCTGAATATCATATGCCAGGTACCCCATGGCAGCTGCCGTGAAAGCAGCTCCAATGCGGAAAGAAAGTGTGCAAAAGCGCCTCCCAGCCAGCCCCAGCTTTGCTAATGCCCTAGTAGTGATTGTCCAAAACTGGTGCTTTGTTAAGGGGGTGCTGTCCTGTTACTGAAACAGCAGGCCTGCCTGCATACCCCTGACCACCAGGTAGGCAGCCAATGCCGCCATGGGGCACAGCTGCTTCTCAGCACAAGCACCCAGCTCGACAAGTGAGCCTCATTTCCTCTGGTCTGTTTTGGAATGCCGTAAGGCAATGGAGGCCTTGGCAACACCCAAACGAACATCCTGAATCCCTAAGGCATGGCCAGAATCATCCGTTTTAGATTCGGCAACCAGCTCGCTAATCCTGAAGACCCCAAAGAAGGCTACCAAGGCAGCCGCATGGAACAGGGACGCCTCAAAATCAGATGAGCAAACCTCGCTCCAAGTAGCCCGTAAGCCACGAAGCACTCCAGGAGAAATGGGCGGCCTATGGTCTGCCCGCATCCCAGTTTCATGCGATCAGCTTTCCAACACTTTGTGTATTCAAAAATCCCCTGTATTATCAGCAAGCCCCTGTGCCTTGCTGGTGTAGGCCAAGGCAGACAGTAGCCCCTTAATTGAACTAATCACCAAACCCTTACCTTTTGATGCCACACAAAAATGTAAAAGATGCTCCACAGGAACAGGCAACTGGTTGACGGCCCGGTCATAAACCCACTTGGTGTTTGGTGCTATTGCCCTGTGCCCTTCTGCCTTCCAACCAACCATAGCCCCGGCGGCATCCACACCAGTTGTGAGTCAGGATAGGAAAGAACTCCAAAAAAGTAAGGTCAGCAGTCAGCCCTTCCGCAACCCAGAACAACGGCCATGCCTCAGCGCACCAGCGCCCGCGGAAGTAAACACTGAAACCAGAGGATCCGGGCACATCCGAAAGGACCTAAAGTTCTGCCTTCAACTTAAGATCATCCCTCCAGAAGGAAATGCCGTTGAAGGAAGCCAGAAACTCCATCCACATCTCCAAGTCCTGTCAAATGCCAGCAGATGGATCCTAAGGTGAGGGAGCTGCAGTCATCACAGCGCACAACCTGTGCAAAAAGGCCCGGCCAGGCGCCACCACCTTACATGCGAAATTCAGGTGACCTACCAACTGCTGCAGCTCCCGCAAGCTGGCCTTCCATCTGTGTAGAAATGTACTGATTCGGGTGCACAAGTCCCCCAGCTTGCCTGCCGGCAGCCGGGAAACCTGCACCACAGAATCCAATTCCACCCCAAGAAACTTAGAACCCGGGTCGGGCCCTCAGTTTCTTCCTGCACTAAAGGCACCCCTAACTCACCTGCTAATGCCATAAAAGAACCCAGCAACTGCTCACAATGTCCGGAACCCTGAGGGCCCACGAACAGGAAGTCATCCAGATAGTGTGCCACTGTGCTCAACCTGGTGCGTGCATGGAGAGCCCACTCCAGAAAGGAGCTAAAGTGCTCAAAGGTGGTGCAGGAAATGGAGCAGCCCATGGGCAGAGCCTGATCTAAGTAGAACTGGTCCTCAAAGCTAAAATCCAGCAGCTCAAAATCCTCCGGATGCACTGAGAGGAGGCGAAATGCCGACTTAATGTTGCATTTCGCCATCTCCGCTCCTCTTCCACAGCCGTGCACGATGCACACAGCCTGATCAAAGGAAGTGTACTGGACTGAACACAAAGCCACAGGAATGGCATCATTAACTGAACCACCCTTGGAATAACAGAGATGATGGATGAGCCGGAACTCTCCAGGAGCTTTTTTGGGCACAATTCCCAACAGGGACACATGAAAGTTAGGGACGGAAGGGGATGGGAAAGGTCCAAGGACTCTTCCCTCACGCAATTCCTTAGCAATCTTCTCCCTTACCACGTGCTCCATACCTTGTATGGACCATAAGTTATGCGCCATGAAGGGGATAAGAAATACAAAAACCCTGAGAAAACCCTTTCAACAAATATAAACTATCAGAACATTGTGGATAACTATGCAACAGTGTCTCAAGCACTCTCAACTTTATGGGCGTTGGCCCCCTTTCCTTGCGCCTGCCCAGATCTTCCCCCCTCTGGCCTTCTGTGACCCTTACAGGGTTTTCCATGGAAGTAGGCTGAGAAAGGGTGTGGGCCCGCACACAAGGGGCCCTCGTGCTGATACTGGCATGCGTTATGGTTACACACCCGTTGAGCCCCAAATTCCCAGCAAATCTAGCAGGGTTGAACCCTGGGGGGGGGACTAGGTGACCCGGTTTAACGGTGTACCATGTGGCCACTATGTGACCAATCCCCCATGTTTGGCCTAAAGGAGGCCATAACCTGCAGCCATAGGTGGGGGTGTATCTGGTCCCAATGCAAAGAAGGGTTCAAGGCAGCACGCATCCTGAACTCCTTGTCATACTGGAGCCAAGCGGGGCCAGTAAAACCAGTGTAGCCCTTGTAAATTATGTCAAAATATTGGAACAATGATGCTGCCTGGCATGGCTGAGCCTTAGAAAGCACCCCAATGTATAAGAGGAAACCTGCCACCCAGTTGGCCCAGGTTCTGTCCACCTTCATCTTCCTATACTTCTCCTTGTCCCTATCCTCAAGCTCCTCCTTCTCCTTCTTTTCCAGCTCCCAAAACAAAAGGGTGAAAACATCCACATATTCGCCCCTGGAGATCTTTTCCCTATTGGTGGGTAGCAAATGGTCACCCAAAGGGAGTGCCAGATCCCCGAAGGGGAGGGCAGTGGCAGGAGCTGATGCATAGGAGACACCACAAGGTGATGCCCCCTCCACCATGGTGTGCCAGCCACACTGCATGGTTACGCAGGTGCAGCAGAACAGCCTGACTGAGGAATGCCAGGCGATAAAGTAGTGCCACATGTCTGCCCACAGACATGAACACACCCAGGTGCAGTCTGGTGGGCCGTCGCTGAGCCTCCAGCCACAGGTTGGCCCCAGGGCCAGCTACCTCTGGTGTGGTGCGTGCAGCACTTACCCGCTGCCATGGAAGAGCCAGCCAAGGCATCGGTTGGGTGATCCTGCTCAGAAGCCTGCAGAAGTTGTACCAAGGTCCTAATTCACCATGGCCCCGTCCTTGTTTGCTATCTGTGTAGCAGTGTGCCCTTCAACAAGAGAAAAATGGGTTAGGACCTCCGCTTGAAAAAAGTTTATTGGCCACAGAGCGCATTTCTTTTTTCCCATGTGCTCCACCCCCAGGCCTCGCAACAGGAGCTGATACTCCTATTGCCTGCTCCACCACCTTAAATGATCCAGAATACCCTGCAGCACTTCATCATCCTCTTCATCTGTAGAGGACGGGGCAAGAGCAGGGCATTTAGAGAGTGGCTTAGGAGCCAGCTGTTTGCCTTTAGAACGGCCAGAGCCCTTCTTGGGAACCAGACTACTGTGCTCTACTGACCGGCCTGAGGTAAAAGGGGGAAAAACCTTCCCAGCTGAGGGCAGCTGCCCAGGCTGATACCTCCTAAGCTAAAAGTGATAGTTAGAAATAAAATGGCTGACCTGAGCGAGTATAGAAAATGGCAACTCAGAGCTGGCCACAAAATGGCCGTCTGGCACCAGACCACAAAATGGCCACTGGGGCAAGGATACAAATGCGCCCCAGCAAAAACCCAGCTCAGCAGCACCCAGGGACCCACCAGTGGAAAGGAGGGAGGACTGGAGCACCCAGGAGGACGGGTCCACTGCCGACACCCGGGGAAACTCCCTTCCTGCCCTCAAAAACAGTCCCAAATATGCGCAGGCTGTGCTCCCATGGGGTACCAAGATCCACACTCCCACTTATCCTCAAGTCCCTGTGCTATCTACCCCCGATTGTGCGTCCCACACCACCAGCCTTTCCCAGCTGTGCACACTGCACTGTGCCACCGCTCCATGTGGTACCATGCCGGCAAACAGGCCTGAGACCGCCCACCGCCACAATGCAGGCCACCCACAAGGACAGGCCTGGAGGAACCACTGTGTGCACTGATCTGTGCCGCCGCTCTACTCAACACCGCACCAGCCAATGGGTCCAAGATCACCCATCGCCGTGCTGCAGGCCGCCTGCAAGGACAGGCCTGCAAGGAGCTGTCTGCTCCTCTGTCGGTGAGCCCCCAGGCTGATCTTTGCCACTGGACTAAAAAGGGGGGAGCCACATCACCACCGAGCCTTTCTGGATTGGTGCTCTGCTCCTGCAAGGCACCACAAAATGCATCTCCGCTGATCCCCTGACGCAGGAGGCCGCACCCAGGCTGGCCTCCCAAGTGCTGTGTGCACTGATCTGTGCTGCCACTCTACTCAGCACCATGCCAGCCAATGGGCTCGAGACCCCCCACCGCCGTGCTGCAGGCTACCTGCAAGGACAGGCCTGCAAAAAGCTGCCCGCTCCTCTGCCGCTGAGCCCCCAGGCTGATCTTTTCCACTGGACTAAAGGGGGGGAGCTGCACCGCCACTGCGCCTGTCCGGATTGATGCTTCGCTCCTGCAAGGCACCACAAAATGCACCTTCGCCAATCCCCTGACGCAGGAGGCCGCACCCAGCCCGGCCTCCCAAGTCCTGGCCATTGGCCCAGAAAGGAGCTCCCCTGATGCAGTTCACGAAGAGGTAGGCCCCAGCAGAGGTCGTGCCATGGAGCTCCTCACCAGCTGACAACCAAGCCAGGACTGCTGGTGAGGAGGGGAGGGGCCGGGCTTTTAAACCTCTCGGCCCCTCTCACCTCCAATACCCATATGGGGTGTTTTTTGGTGCCTGAATTGGACCCACCTCATCCAGCTGGAAGGCAAAGGTGCCCCCCCCCCAGCCCACCAGTTGCAAGGGCCAGGGGCTGTTCGAATCATATTGTTTGCTATGTTGCCATTTCTAGTTCACCTGTTTTTGTGTACCTGCCGACAACCCCAAAAACACACCCAATCAATAATATATAGCTGTAATGTAACCCCTTTAATAACAAGTTACCTTGAGCACTGCCATTGCTGAATTTTAACCAGTATTTGAATATTTGGAATGAGGGAATAAGATAAATAAAAGTTTAGTCTTGAACCATTGTTGTGAATGAAATAACCCCAGTTTCTAAATCACTTTCCTGGAACATGGTAGAGGTACCATGGGGAACAGTGTTCAAGAGAGCCACATGTGACTCCTAAGCCACTGAGTATCAGTATTCTGTGGGCTACATCTTTTTGCAGTAAGTATAATTAATTCAGGCTGCAGTCCTATGCAGTCTTACCAGGGAGTAAGCCGCAGTGAATACAGTAAGGCTTAGTTCTGAGCAAGTATGCCTGTAATTATTCTATATAACTTCTGCATTTTATCTGCAAACTTTACAAATGGCAGGCGTAGACTGGAAGTTTATGTACTTACTTCATTTAAAGTCTGCCTTTCTCCCCAATGGGGACCCAAAGGGGCTTACATCATCTTCCTGTCCTCCATTTTCCCCTCACAACAACCTGTGAGGTAGGCTGAGTGTGTATGGTTGGCCCAAGATCAAACAGCAAGCTTTCATGGCTGAAAGAGGATCCAGACCTGGGTCTATCCACCCATAGTCCAACACTAACCACAACACCGTACTGGCTCTTGCTTTCACATCATGCTATGCAATATCCCCCCTCCCATTTTTTCTTGATTAGCATACAGCCTGGAGAAGAATTCTAGTGAATTCAAAAGTGTGTTCATTATTTTGCTTTTTTAAATTAGTCCCAATATTTAAGGCCATAAATGGTCAGGGACCAATGTACCTGCAGGTCAGCCTCTCCTTCTATGTTTCCTGGAGAGTGCTGCACTCAGGAGAACAAAATCTGCTGGAAGTCCCTGGCTCAAAGAGCGTCTGGCTGTCCTCAAACAGAGCCAGGGCTTTTTTGGCCCTGGCTCCAACTTGGTGGAACTCCCTGCCATATTACATCAGGGCCCTGCAGGACTTGTTACAGTTCTGCAGGGCCTGCAAGGCAGAGATGTTCTGCTAAGCATATGGCTGAGGACAGCAACACTTTTGACAGTAATCGGTGCCATTAGTTTGTCTTCTTACTCTTCCCCCTCTGCTAATGGGGATTAGAAATTTATGTACTGTGGCACCATATCTCTCCTTATATATAAAATAGTTTTCATGTTCCACTTTCCTTAACGTTCCACATGCTCCCACAGCCTTTGGCTCCCTCAGCTGCCACTCTGAAAGTCTGCCAATCCCCTGGCTGCATTCCCTGACTGCGTTGGCTCAGCACCACCCACAGAGCCGGCAGCCAGCTTCTCGCCCTCAGTCTGGAAGGAGCCAGCAAAGGGGATGGATGCTCCACCAAGAGAGTGGCAACCCCTCCACGAGGGAGAAGGAGGCACACCTAGCGAGCGGCAGCAAGCAGGGGAAGCACTCACCTTTGCTGCCCCTCACGGCCCCTCTTCCTCAGCCACAAGGCCGGCACTTTCTCAGGGTGATAGTTCAGCGGGCTGCACAGCAGAGAAGGCTGCCCAGCACCTTTCAAAGGCTCCCCTGCCTTCCTTCAGCAGCAGCGACAGCGCCAGGGAGGGTCTGGCCTAGAGGAAATGAGCTGTGGCTCATGAAAAGCCGGACTCTCGCCTGAGGAAGACACTTTTCTTAGCTCCTGTGTGGGACTAACTGTGACTAACTGTCCCCTCAGTGGCTGTTGGTAGGCAACCAAGCTTGCTTCTGGCAGTTAAAAAAAAAAGGACTTTCAGCATAACCCCCTCCCTCACCCACTGCCAGCTTCGCCACTTTCCTGTCAGAATAAACTTAAAATGGCTCTCTCTCCTTTTTGGCTCCACCATGGCTGGCTGGCTGGCTAATGAGGTGGGCCAGCGACCATCAAACCATTCTCTTCAACCCCCTGCTGTGCAGCTGACTTTCCCCCAGGGTTGCCAGTCTCCAGGTGGGACCTGGAGATCTCCCACTGTTACAATTGATCTCCAGATGACAGAGATCAGTTCCCCTGGAGAAAATGGCTGCTTTGGAGGGTAGACCCTATGGCATTATCCCCTGCTGAGTCTTTCCATCCCCCCCCAATGCTGCCCTCCACAGAATCCACTCCCTAAAGCTCCAGGAATTTTCCTAATCAGAGCTGCAAACTGTACCTTCTCCTCAGTGCCTGTTGATAGGCAACCAGGTTCTTTCAGTAAAAGGCCCTTTCCACACCTATTTTGGCCTTTGGGAGAAAACTCATTGGGGCCAGTCCTGATAGGGTTGCGAACTCCAGGTGGGAAATTCCTGGAGATTTGAGGGATGGCCTCGAGAGGGTGAGCTTTGAGGAGAGGTGGGACCTCAGACAGGTACAATGCCATAGACTCCACCCTACAAGCCAGCTGTTCCCTCATGGGGAGCCATTGTTGACAATCTCCAGGGGAGGGAGGAAATCACGCAGAATTACAACTGCTCTCTAGGAGGGAGGGGGAGGAGATGGAAGGCTGAAGCCAGGGGGCAGGTTGGGAGAAAGATAGGGTTGCCAACTCCAGGTTGGAAAATTCCTGGAGATTTGAGGGGTGGAGCCTGGAGAGGGTGAGGTTTGAGGAGGGGTGGGACCTCAGACAGGTACAATGCCATAGACTCCACCCTCCAAACCAGCCATTCCCTCATGGGGACCTATTGTTGCCAGTCTCCAGGGGAGTGAGGAAATCACGCAGAATTACAACTGCTCTTCAGATGGAAGAGATCAGTTCCCCTGGAGAAAATGGTGGGCTCTGTGTCATTATACCCTGCTGAGGTCACCACAGCAAATTGTCACTGATTGCCCAAGGCTGGGGCACTCTCCCAGAGCCTCTTTCTAGAGCTCACTGCATTTATTTCCACAATGGGCCTTATTCCTAGTATGACATAATGACATTATATGACTTCTGTATATTAGTAGATTGCATTTTAATATATTCTTTTGTTTTCAACTGTTGTGCACTGCCCTGAGCATGCTTTGCAGGGAGCGTGGCATAAAATCCTAATAAATAAAGAAAGAAAAAATAATTATAGCTATTACATTACATATTATTTACTTTGCAAGTTTGAAAAAGTAATTTGTAATTGCTTTGTAATTTAACAGCCTTTCACTGCAGTCCTCAGGCTACTTATCTGGATGTTGTTTGAAGCTGGATCTCCTTTCCTCCCCATCCTTCACAAAGGTCTGCATCTGTCTACATCAGGGTAGGAAGGATTCCCTCCAGCGACAAGTTGGGTCTAGGCTATGCTCTTATGTCAATATGGCCATTCTTGGAAAACAGAAAATAACTCCTTACAGCCTTTTGTTTTGTAGAGAAATGGGGGAGGGTTGCTGCTTTTGGGGGACTGCTTTCCCACACATACACTGAGCTATGACTTTTTCTAGTCAGTGTTGCAAGGAAACAACAGGCACGTTGTCCACTGCTGAAACCCTACCAACATTCCATCTCCATGTGGCACCCAGGCTAACTTGGGGCCCAGGAATTTTGTCCCCCATTCCACATTCAACAGTCTCACCCTGTCCAGGCTTGCTAACTCCACCTTGGGAAATTCCTGGAGATTTGGGAGCAGTGCTTGGAGAGGGTGGAGTTTGGAGAAAGAGTTCAGCAGTATAGTGATCCCATGCAGTCCACCCCCTGAAGCCACCATTTCTTCCAGGGGAACTGATCTCTGCAGTCTGGAGATCAGTTGTAATTCCAAGAGAACCCCAGGCTCCACCTGGAGATTGGCAACCACACTATATGCAATTGCAGTCTTAACTACTATGTTTTTATGACTGAAGAAGTGCAAAAATTATTTTCATTCACGTGGCATATGAATGGCTAAAAGCTGTAGATATGACTAGCCACTTGAAGTTCCTTTGATTTCAGTAGATGAGGTTCAGGCATGTCCTTAACTAGATGATTAAATCTAAGTAATGAACTAATTGAACTACACCTTCAGTCATTTGTATAGTATTTGTATACTGAATAGGGATGGGCATGAACCTAAAAAAATCCAGTTTGAAGTTCAAGGCAGCCCCTGAACCATACCCTGAACCAAACCGAGCCAAAAGGCCCTGAACCAGTAACTTTGGTTCCCCCTTTCTCCCAGCTGTGGCAAGCTGGTGGTGGGAGAAGGGGGGGGGGGTCGGCTGGGACAAGTCAAATCTCTGGCAGCTATTTAACCCATCCATTTCACTTCCTCCCACTTCAAAGCAGGGGGAGAGAAATCGACGGGTTTAATGGCTGCCATCCATTCCAGCCTAACAGCTGATGGGCAGACCCACCCCGCTGTTAGGTTTAAATGGCTGGCAGCCGTTCCAGCCTAACAATGGGGTGGGTGTGCCCCTCAGCTATCAGGCTGAAATGTATGGCAGCCATTTAAACTTAATAGGTTAGGTGCAGACCCACACCACTTAGTTGTGAGATTTAAATGGTCTGAACAGCTGAACCAGACAATAGTCCAGTAAACATTCGGGGAAGGTGCTTTCTCCAAACATAGTCCAAGGGCTCCGAACCAGCCCAAGTTCGTGCTGAAGTTTGGTTTGTGAGCTGGACTTGTGCCCATTCCTAATATTGAACTATCACTATATGTACATATATTGTAATTATAATTTGTAATCCTCCTTGTTAACCATTGATTCAAATGCAGGATGTAGACCTTTTAAACAAATAAATAAACACAAAAAAGTTTTAAATCTGGTTACGAGTTTTCTCTAGAAGGATGTACAACATTTAATGACAGAAAGTAGAAAATAATGTATTTCTTTCTGTTGTACTTTAGATGGCATTGTTTATTGTGTAGCCTGAAGACACTGAGGTGTGTAAATTATCTTTATTAAATACAAAATATCAAGTCTCTCTAATTTTTCTAACAATTGTGAAAAGCTGGATAATATGGGTAAAAACATCACAGAACTGCATTAAGTGTTTTCCTACATGTGCTTTCCATTCAAGCGGTCAATTGAAGAAAATAGCTGCCAGCAATTTCTGTAATGTACTTTGCAGTTGTGGTATATGGACGACATACAGCTTCAACAGCCCGTTATTTTTATTTTTATTCTTTCCAGTTCAGGCAATTGAAAAGTTGCTAATTCCCTCATATGCCACAAAATCTTAAGAATATAAGAACATAAGAGAAGCCAATGTTGGATCAGGCCAATGGCCCATCTAGTCCAACACTCTGTCAAACAGTGGCCAAAGATACCAGGTGCCATCAGGAGGTCCAGCAGTGGGGCCAGGACACTAGAAACCCTCCCACTGTTGCCCCCCCAAGCACCAAGAATACAGAGCATCACTTGCCCCAGCCTGAGAGTTTCAATCTATACCTTGTGGCTAATAACCACTGATGGACCTCTGCTCCATATGCTTATCTAATTCCCTCTTGAAGCTATCCATGCTTGTAGCCGCCACCACCTCCTGTGGCAGTGAATTCATGTGTTAATCACTCTTTGGGTGAAGAAGTACTTCCTTTTATCTGTTCTAACCCGACTGCTCAGCAATTTCATTCGGTGCCCACGAGTTCTTGTATTGTGAGAAAGGGAGAAAAGTACTTCTTTCTCAACCTGCTCTATCCCATCCATAATCTTATAAACCTCGATCATGTCACCCCTCAGTCGTCATTTCTCCAAGCTAAAGAACCCCAAGCGCTTTAAACGTTTTTCATAGGGAAAGTGTTCCAACCCTTTTATCATTCTAGTTGCCCTTTTCTGCACTTTCCCCAATGCTATAATATCCTTTTTGAGGTGTGACCTGAACTGTACAAAGTACAGGGAGGATTGTGAGTCACTCCAAAGGAATCTGTTGAGGATGGGTGAGTGGGCATCAATGTGGCAAATGGAGTTCAGTGTGGCCAAGTGCAAAGTGATGCACATTGGAGCCAAAAATCCTAAATATAAATACTCGTTGATGGGTTCCGAACTGGCAGAGAATGACCAAGAGAGAGATCTTGGAGTTGTAGTAGATAACTCACTGAAAATGTCAAGACAGTGTGCAACTGCAATAAAAAAGGCCAATGCTATGCTGGGGATTATTAGGAAGGGAATTGAAAACAAATCAGCCAGTCTCATAATGCCCCTGTATAAATCAATGGTGCGATCTCATTTGGAGTACTTTGTACAGTTCTGGTCACCACACCTCAAAAAGGATATTATAGCATTGGAAAAAGTGCAGAAAAGGGCAACTAGAATGATAAAAGGGTTGGAACACTTTCCCTATGAAAAAAGATTAAAACGTTTGGGGCTCTTCAGCTTGGAGAAATGATGGCTGAGGGGTGACATGATCAAGGCTTGTAAGATTATGCATGGGATAGAGCAGGTTAAGAAAGAAGTACTTTTCACCCTTTCCCAAAATACAAGAACTTGTGAGCACTCAATGAAATTGCTTAGCAGTCAGGTTAGAACAGATAAAAGGAAGTACTTCTTCACCCAAAGACTGATTAACACATGAATTCACTGCCACAGGAGGTGGTGGTGGCTACAAGCATGGACGGCTTCAAGAGGGAATTAGATAAACATATGGAGCAGTGAATTTCCAATATCCACCCACACATACTGCCCACCCTCCAATAGCTCCTTGACTTTGAGGCTGTTGCCATTGGTGGAGAAGACAGCAAATAGGATTGCCAGCTCTATTTTTTTTAAAGGTACTTGGCAAGGGTCTGCAGTGGAGACCAGAGAGAAGTATGGTGATGAAACCTGGGGCAGAGTTCAGTGGTTTGGAGAGTAAGTTTAGGGTGGTGTCTAGTTGTGTTGATAATTTCAATGGGTAAACCCCAAAACAACTAAAACAACCACATTCTAATCACCTGAGTTGTACAGCTTCCCCCCCCCCCCCAAAGACCTTGCTGCTTGCTTCCCAGGCAACTGGACCCAAAGGAAAAGAAAATGAACTTTTTTGTTCTTGGTGAATTGGCAACCTGATGCATAAACCCTTCCCTCAAACTGATTAATTCTATGGATATCAATCTTAGTCTTTTCCTGGAGTATTTCATATGAGGAAAGAAACCAGAAAACAAATGGCAATGTGTGAAAGAACTGAAAACATACAGGACATGGACTATTCTTGTGAAACTACTTTGATAAGGGAACTAAACTGTTGCTGAGGGAAGCAAGCCACACACTGAGATTTCTATCAAGAGAGCCTCTCTGCTTGATCTTGCCTATTTATAGCATTAAATTTTCAGAGAAATATAATTTATACATGTGATATGCCTAAGCAGATTTTACTTCATAAATAATTCCTTTACTCATGACTCATATCTCCTTAGCAATTACTGGGCCTTACCTTTACCATTAATCATAGGAAACCAAAGTCGGCATTCACATTGTCCAAATTCATCTTTCTGATCTGTAATTCAGTTTTATGTCATTTTGCATGGCAATGAATCTTTTCCCCCCTATATACATTTTCATCTGAACTCCCATGTTTTGAGGCAGAAATAAATGAGGAGCAGTTTTCACTTTGGCCTAAAGTACATTTTGACTAATAGGCTAGTGTCTGCATTTCCACACAGAGCGGCTGTTTATTAAGTTCACGGAATTTAATCTCTTGAGTCTGCGCAACTTTGTGAAAGGACCACAAGGCAAAGGCAGAGTTGTTTATCAAGTTTATTCCCAAACTCCTATAATGCTATTTTTTACCTATGCTGTGTTAAACTCAAGGATTTTTTTTTCCTAGAGAATGAAAACTATTCTTAGCTTTTGCAAAAGAAACTCTGAATTCAAAACTAGATTGAGTGCATGCAGACTTTATTCCTCAGAGACTCAATTCTAATCAGATAAATAAACTGGTAGCAGCACCGGTCACAGAAGATAAACACGTATGCCAAGTTCCCCATGGCCACCAGCGGGGGATAGGGGGTAGGGTTGCTAGATCCAGGTTGGGAAACTCCTAGGGATTTGGGGATGGAGCCTGGAGAAGACAGACACCTCAGTGGAGTAAATTGCCACAGAGTACACCCTCCAAAGCATCCATTTTCTCCAGGGGAACTGAGCTCTGTAGTGTGGAGATGAGCTGAAATTCTAGGGAAGCCAAGTTCTCCCCGGAAGCTGACATCCCTATGAAGCAATTTGTGCAACTAATAGCACAGCCTAAGCAGAGTTCTAAGCCCATTGACTTCATTGGATAAGAAGGGTGTAACTCTGTTTATGCCTGTGAATAACTTTTACCCCCCTCCCATTTACCACTAGTGGTACCAATAAAAGTAATGAGTTGAAGACCAAGGAGTCTTCCTTTGACCAGTGCCGGATTTACGCATAAGCTAAATAAGCTACAGCTTAGGGCCTCGCAATCTGCTGGGGCCTCAAATAAAAACACAATATAAAAATGATTTCAAATATTAAAAAGGTGTATATATTTTAAATTTTTCTGAGACCAGCTGATGTAATTTAAAACAGTAGGGGGCCTCTAGGTTTTGTATAGCTTAGGGCCTCAGCAAGTCTAAATTCGGCCCTGCCTTTGACCCAAGAGGATCTTGTGTCAGTACAAGTTCCTGGTGCTGAAGCAGACAAATGCCATTAAGAGAATAGACTCACAAGATCCAGTCTAATGGTTAGAATTACTACACAGTGCTTAAAAAGAATGCCCAGCCCTTCATGGTTTGCTTTATGTTTCATACTTTGTATGTAATAGCGTTAGTTTCATAAGTTATTTTGGCAGTCAATATTATATACCGTACAAATAGCAATATCAAATGCCTGTTTGCAGAATATCTGAATTTCGTACTTTATGTTCAAAGGACAGTGTATTGTTTGTTGCACTTAAAACTATCGAAACATATACAATGCTAATGCTTGCGTCAGGAAACTTTATGGTGATTATATATCTCTCCTTCTGTCTTTTGACACGTATTTATCAGCGAACCTGAGCCATAATAAGAGACAATGTAAACCCATTAAAGCTGAATCCTCCAGATGCTGTATTCATTAACCTTTCCTTTAATATCCATTCTGTACAATATTTTGATGATTATTGTCATTTAGTAAACAGATTTTAAAAATGCAATTCCCCGAGGCTCTAATTTAATAATTTAAGCAAATTCCTTTTTGGATTCTTTTTTTAAAAACTGTCTTCCTCCTTTAATCAATATGCACCTGCTGTTCCTTCTTTTCCAGGAGGGAGAGTCCTGTCTCTGCCTTCCTCTCCCCGAATGCACACTGATCCACGTTCAAATTTGCAACTGACAGTTTAGGGTTAAGATATGATTCCAGGTAACAGAAGCCAATGAGAGTACACCCAGTTGATGTTTGTGACATCATCCTACAGTCAGAGTACATAGAACAGCTGAGGTAGCTTCCAGCTTCAGTACCAGTGCCATTATGATGGATGTTTACATCTCTTCATTGAGATCCAATTATTTCTCTTTTGTGTGAGGCCCAGGAATCACTCATGCTGCCTGCATGCACGAAGCCCTGTTGGATGTAGCTGAATGAATTGTTTTCTCTCCTCCTGTGGTAAGAGCATCTTCTGCTTTACCTTCCTTCTGTTTTAAAAAATAATGGTGTTAAATCAAACCTGGATTGGAAGGGAAATGTTTTTACAATTCAGGGCTTTTGGTACTTTAATATGTAAATTGTAGCTTTGTTGGGGAAAAGGCAGTTACTGTAAAGGGGTGTGGGGTGAAACAAACACGTGTATGCAACTGAGCCAATTCTACTCACGATATAAAATAGCACAGCTAGCTGATGGGTGTTTTGTTAAAGATTTAGCAGCAGGTCGACAAGGTTATAACTCTGATCAATAATTTACTGCACTTTTTTCCTCCTTCAAGTAGACATTAAGCATTTTGGGAAGAAAAGCATGAGGAGGAAAGGTTTCAATAGTGTGTGATTGTATGCCGAGACGGAAAATTTTACACCGGATAAAACTTTTTAAATGCTCTGTACTAGTTTTGTGTTGGAGCATTAGTGATACAGACTAATGTTCAGATTTTCACAGTTCTTGAATAAGTTGCAGTCATTTCATTCTTTTGTTAAGGAATACGAAACTGGGTGAGCCATAGAGCACACAGCCTGATTCTAGTAATCGTATGCCAATCTGCTCTTGGATTTTTAAAAAGGCGTAATTACTTTGATATAATTGTGTCCATCTTGGGCAGAACAGAACAGAGCTTCTGTGATCATCCTTTGTGGGGCTCTGCTTATATCCCGTCTGTCTGTTTTGCAAGAGATTCAGCACATGTAAAGCTCCTGAACTGATGTGGAATTAGAAGATTAGCAGTGACACTGACTCCAACAAATCAGATACAATAAAGAGTTTAATTGACTGAGGGAGTTGAAGGGCTACTGTATGAACAATCCAATAACTGGTTTAAGCAGTCAAATAGTGTACATAATGAGAAGTGCTAAATAACAGGCTGAAGTTAATTTAAAAGCTGATGACAATTATTTATATGGGAACAATTGGAATCCACTAAATACCTATTCCTTAAAAGCTAGCTGGCTTCTTTCAGTAATCCGTGATAGCACAGTAGGTTTTTGTAAGCATTTGCAGCTTTATGAGTGTACCTCTTTTACAACTGTGTTGCCATTCATCTTCCTTTCTATGACTTGTGTCAATGAAGCAGTAGCTTGGCGATATTATAGCTTAAAGCTCAAGTGTAACTTAAAAGATGATGGGTTTCTTAGCTATCCTGTATTTCCCTGTATCTTAGACCGACTTTCACAGCAACTCAGACTACTTACCACATTTGATCTAGCTGTTTTTGTTCATACATGCCCGAACAATACCACACTCAAGTGAAAATGGTGGGAGTGTTGCAGAGAGCTTTAGATTATGGGGAAACTTCTTTCACTGAACTTTATTTCTGTTACAAAAACCAAAGGTGTTCCTGGACGATAACTTTAATTCAACAAGCTAAGAAAGTGAGCTGAAAATTGGGTATGAGGACTGAATTTTGATGTGCAGTTCGTGTAATTATTCTGTTGCTTTCCCTGATTCCAGTTTTTTCAGTGTGGTGAGGCAGATATGTCCTACTTCTATTAGAGGGGGGGGGGACTTGAGATGGCCAGTGTTTGTTTGATAAAATATCTGTTGGCTTCACATTTGGTGGCAGTTGTGGTACTCTGTGTACATCCAAACTCGGTCCACATATCTGCAATTGGCAGGCCATATCCCTCATTGTCAAGCTGAACTCATTATTGCTGTTGCTCCTTTTGAAGGAAGAAGACTGTTATTGTATTGTGTCCCAGATGGTCTATCAGCACCAACATGAAACTGATGATATGACCTTCAAACACCATTTGTCAGCTAGTCATAAGCATGTTGCGTATCAAGAAAAGCGAGAGATGAGGTTGCTGTGCTCCCCTTGGGTTCTTTTGGGAATTCCTAAACAGAATTACACCCTTCTGAACCCACTGACTTTAGTGGACTTTGAAGGGTGTAACTTTGCTTAAGATAGCACTGTTAGTCTTCCAATTGGGGCACTGTTACACTTCCATGCATTATTCTAGGACCAGTATGTAGTTCCATGCAAGTCCTATGCTACTGGTGTTGTGGTTATATTTAGTTCTTATAAACTATGATACAACTAAGTAAAGCAGCTCCAGCAGTACAGTTGTACTACTGGAGCACCAGCAAGCTACTGTATTTCTTCTATGTAAAATACAAATTCAAAGTACTGAAATATATCAAGATACTTTTTTTATTCAAGTCCTCTGGTGTACGGATCAGGACCATCTATTTACCAGAATGCCCTTTTGTCTTTGGATAAGCTACTAGTATGTACCATAATCAGAGAGCACATTTGCTGTGAAAATGGAATCTTTCGAAATAATATGACCTGTTCAAGATGATTCACACAAGTAGTCCATCCCACATTCTTCTCTGCTTGGCTACATTTCAGTCTCCCCAGTACCCATTCTGATGTAGTATACAATTCCTTCTCCATATTCAAAATATTCAAAATAAAGAGTTGTGTCTAATGACTATTTCTTCTTAGTGTTAGACTTTATGATGGAAAGATTCTTCCTTTGCTGAATGACGCCTCCATCCATCACTGGAAGAATCTTCACTAAGCAGAAGGAGATCACTAAATGCAACCTAATGTGATTAACTGCCTGACTGTGAATAAAATTCATCAATGAAGTCATTGCAAGGTACCGTGATTGGACTTAGGCATATGACCCACACACCTGTTTCTAAGAGTAGAATCCTGTCCTGCTAAATTTGGTGTGATTTGCTTCTGATTAAACATGCTTAGTGTTGGACTTAGTGTTTATGAATGTATCATATCTTGGGCTGTATCACAGTCACTGTAGTCTATTGTAGTACCCATACATAGCACAATGGGGGAAAAAAACCAGCAGATGCATAAGAGCACTGGTATTATATGGAAAGGAAAAAGTGAACCATTAGTGATAACAATAAAAAAATACATTGTTTTCATGAGTGGTTCTCAAAATGTGGGGGAGGCCCTTTTGGAAATTCAAGAAACGCCTGGATGTGTCCCCCCCAAATTCCAACTCTGATGGTTGGTCGCTTGTCAGTGAGGATGGTGAAATGTTTACAGGTGAAAAAGATAGAAGTGTTCAACCTACATTTCCTCATTCTTTTCCCAAAGAGGAACTGGATGCAACCAAGCAAAAACAGGGTGACTTGTGAGTACAGCTATCAAAATTCATAAGAAGTCAGACACTGAACACCTAACTACTTTAAATGAGTCCAGGTTTTCTGGTCATGCTAGGGTAATTTCCTGATACAGTCCCTCTATCTGTTATCTCTGGTAAATTATGGAAACCTGGTGAAGTACCCCAAGACTGGAAAGGGGTAAATGCTGTCCTGATTGTCAAAAAGGAGAATCCAGGGACCTATAGACTGAATAGTCATCTGTCAGTAATGCTCTAGTTTGGCTAGGGGGTTGGACTAGAGCTATAAGGGCTCTTTCCACCTCTATGAACATTAATACAGAGTTTTATAAAAGATTATGTCTCATGTATTGTTTGGAAAATAAATAAATAAATAAAGCTTGGACTTGTATGGCCTGGATGACTCCACCTTTGTCACCTGCTGGTGCTTAGTTGCCCTGAGTCTTGTGAGAGGATGGTGTCTCTCTCTCTCATGCTTATGAGCAGCACTTATCTTCAACGTCTGGGTTGCTTCTTCCCCCACTGTAAGCCAGGTGCCAGTCAGCCTGGCTCATCCAAGTGTTTGGATAGCTTAACCATTCTTTGACACAGCCAGCATTTAGGGTATAAGATGTGTGGTTTTAGCCATGCCTGTGGTCTTGAGGTTTGGCTAAGTTTCACTGTGTGTTTGCATGCTCAAGACCAGCTGACAGAAGCTTAGTCTGTATCTTTGATGCATTATTGAAGATTTCCTTGTAAGTAAACCTGGATCTCCAGAAACAACCCTCTTTGTCCATTGAGACAGAATGGCTATTATACCATCCTGTCATATATATTAGCATATAATAATTAATATATATCACTAAAACTTTGCATGGATGTTAGGGTTGCCAGGCTCCAGGTAGGACCTGAAGATCTCGTAGAATTAGAACTAATCTCCAGGCAACTGAGATCAATTTCCCTGGATGAAATAGCTGATTTGGAGGGTGGACTCTATAGCATTATACCCCACTGAGATCCCACCTCTTCTCAAACCCCTCCCTCCCCAAGCTCCACCCCCAAAATCTCCAGATATTTCCCAACCCAGAGTTGGCAACCCAAATTGATGAAGACACTTTAAAATGTACTAAGGGAGAGAGTGTCAGACTTTTCAGTCTTCCAAGAGCATACACTGAACTTCTACGCTCTTTTCATGTTTAGAACATTATTTATTTAGTTTAATTATGTTTATCCAATATATGGTCCAGATGAGTTATTCCAAGTGATTCAATTGTGCCTTTTGGTTCTTTTGGGGATAGTCTCTTTCCTGAGTGCATTTAGTATTGTACCAGTCGCATTCAGTTCATTCAGCAACCTAGATTAAGGGCAGAAATTGAGGATGGTGAACAATTATGTGATTATCTGGTTGTAACATTCTCACCCCGTGAAAGTGTGTGTGTGTGTGCACACACGTTCATGCACACATGCATTAAACTAAGTTTTATTAATTACACCACTAATGAACTATGTGCTTATCTTTTGGCAACTCATTAGTCAACATGCTATCATTATTTGGGCTACTCCACCCTCAGTCCAAACTCAGTGAGCCCTCTGTTGACACTGTTTATGCTAACCTACACATCACCTGTGCCAAGAGATGCCAAGCCTTATCCCACTACCCCAACATGCCACTCCATCAGCTAAGGACTTAGTTTATGTTGCTCAAGGCCAAGGTCTTCCCCACCACAGCCCACTCAGAGATTCTAGCAAATGATGCACTATGTTCACCAATGATCATGATTTCTGTTCTATCAACTTATTATTGCCATTCCTAGTTATAGCCTAACTGAGTTATAGCTCAAAGACCAGGACTATTAATAACATCACAATCCAGTATTGGCATAGAGTAGGTGAAAAAAAGATCCGGACATACACCAATTTGAGGAAATCCTAGATACTGCTTTTGGGGTTTTATGCAAGTTCTATGCTGTTCCAAATGGGTGGGAGGGTCAGAAGCTCATGACAAATGAACACATTGGGCCTTCATGCATTCAGTCTTTACTCCCAATTCCCCCAGAATTCAAGGTGATATGCCTTTGACTTGAATCATTTCCTTTCATTCTGCATATGTAATTATTCTTCGGCACTTTATGCTGAAAACTCAATTCTCTGTGGATTACACTTTTTGCATACACACGGATGAAAGTGTGTTTTGAGCCCTAATTGTTCTTATCTTTTGGATAAGGATAAGCCAAGGCACCAGCCTTTCCCTTCAAAGCCCCGTGTCCACTTTCAATCCACTTTCCAACTGGACTTTGCCAGTTCACACAGTAAAATCCAGTTGGAAAGTGCACTGAAAGTAGATTGAAAGGGGATTATTTAGTGTGTGTGGCCACAACCTTAGAAGTGCTTCTTGAAAAACTGGTTTTTCCAGTAGCTCTCTCATCCTCCAAACTGCTGTGGACTCTAAACAAATGTAAATGTTCAACAATTACCCATGAGGAAACCTATTATCATGTAAATTGGCCGCCTAACATAGACCAAAGAGAAAGAGGCTGAAAAAGGGGAGGGCAGTGAGTAGCGCTTAAATATTTGCAGATAGAAGTTATCCATTTCGAAATGAAGCAGAAAAAAGGTTCATGGCAAAATACTTTTGGGAAATGCCGGGCAAAAGTATGCAGGAAGCGGTCTGAGTGCTGATCCCTTAAAACAAATGCAAAACCAAGAAGAAGCCCCAATACAAAGCAGCAGTGAAAGCGGGAGGGAATGTAGAATGGAAGGTTGAGATACACTCAGAAACCGAGGAAAAAGACAGGTACAGAAAGGGCCATTGTGAAACTGGACCCAGCTTATAAGTAACTTATCTCTAGTCCTTTTATTGGCTTGCCAATATCATTTCCTGTGTCATTTGAAATATAGGATCTGGCACAATGGCATCACAAGTTCTATCAAAACCACACACCCAAATTAATTCCCTCTGTTTTGGCAAGTTCAATGGAAAACCCCTCTAGTGTTTTGGGCATTATTGCTGCCTTCATACTATAGCCTATTCCAGCTTTGTATGCCCTTCAGACTTTGAATACAGTACAAGAAGTTCTGTCAGTGCAAATATAGCCCTCGCTACACCAAAAGTACCTGTTTGGCAATTTCTATGACTGTGGCAAAATGTGTCCTGAAAGACAGGCTTACCAGAGGATTGGAAGCAGGTAAGTCCTATAAACATTTTCTAAACTGACTATAATTGGTAGCAAAATAATAATTATACTTTGTAGATTGTGCATTTATTTCTTTAAACAATTTATTAGCTGCCTTCCTCCCTAGTGGAACCCAATGTGGCTTATAATATAAATAAAACATTATAAAGACACAATAAAAACAATATTTATAGAACCCACAGAAGTCAGTTTTAAAACTCCAAATTTGAGTGCCAATAATGAAAGCTAAATGAATAAAAATGCTTTTACCTGTTAATGCTTGCCAATGCAATGAGGTGACTGTGAGGAATACCAGTACTTAATATATAGGAAAACAATGGTGGTATTGACAGTCCCCATCCCAGTAACCTCAATCTAGCTGTAATAGCACCTTCCACAAACATTTAAAATGAGAGAGTCTCACTTTTCTCTCTCTCTGGATATCATTTTACCACATTACAAAGCAGATAATTCATTTATGATAAACAGTATTGCCTGTCACTCTGACTTCTTAACAGAAGCAGTTTTATCTGTTATAGCAAGCTGGCTCAGGAAGTCTGAAGAAATGAGGTGGCTTTCTCCTTGTTCATATTTTCATATTTTTTCTGCAAACTGTTCAATTTCTCAGAAACTGTTAACCAGGCCTTGACTTATACTTCTAGTTTGGTAATTGCATGTAGTGCAAAAGGATACACTTAATATCATGATGATATCCTTTGATGAAGCAAATTCAATCAGAATATATCTACTAAAAGAATGGTTAATTGTACTTTCTCAGTATATTTCATGTATGGATTAGGAAGGCAGAAAAAATAATTATGCCATCAATATTGTCATGGGCAGCTTTCTGAAAGCATCAGAAATGCTTAAGATGTTTGATGAGATTTTAACAGTAAAAGTCATGCCTAAACACTCTACATATTTCTTTGCTAGACAATATATTGACAAAAATTTAGACATCTCTGAAGAGATCTCTATTTCTTTCTTTTTTTAAATCCCCGGAGGGATATTTTTTATTTTGCATAACTACAAAAACTACAAAGAAATAATAGGGAAGGGACTACAACTAAGGAGAAAGGAAAGCAAACCACACTAGAGGAGCAAACCCCAAGAGGAGGAGGAGATCTTTTCACTGTTAGTAAAATTGTTAGTACTGTTAGAGTTAATGTCACAATATACTTGTAGAGTTCTTGCTTATCGCAGTTCGCTGTTCATATGTTATTTTGCTAGTTGTTATGAGAGAAATCTCTGATCATCTTCTATTCTTCGCTTCAAAAGGCCATTTTCCAAGTCCTTCTGCCTTTACTTCGGCTTTCTGTCTCTGAAATCGTATACCATTCTGGCAGGTCCTGAACCCTTTTCTGCTGCAGAGTCCTCATCCGCTGTTAAGCCTACTGCTGGAGCGATAATTTCACTAAGCACCTTCTTCAAGTCTTCTCGATTTGTTTCAGGAACCCCATGAAACCTGAGAACCATGTTAGCTTTTTCCATCTGTAGCTGTAAAACTCGGTTCTCTTGGCAATTCTGCTTCATTTCCACCTCTCCCATCCTTTTCTTCAACTTCTTGCTTGTGGTGTCTATCTCTTTAATTTTCTCATTTGCCTGCTCCACTTTTTTCTCTGTTTCGTTCAGCTGGAGCTGCTGTGCAGCAAAATTTTTATTCATCACAGTCAATTGCTGGTTAATAACCATCGAGTTGTTCCATCACCGGCTTAAGCATATCTGTCAGAAGTTTGAGGACATCTGCTCCCTCTTCCAGCCTTGGACTCTGACTGCCCGGTTTCGTTTTAAACTTTCTCTGCTGGGCCGCCATCTTTCCCGTTTTGTTTACAGTTTCTACCGCTCCCACAAAACTTGGAAAATTCACCAAGTAACTTCGCGATTCAGATAAGTCTCTCAAAACACTTTTGGTTTACTTCCTCCCCTCTCCCCCTTCATGTCCTTTAACCGCTCATTCGCAAAAGAGGTGTGCCTCTTTGCAATCTCTGTTTTCGATCACGGGGGGGGGGGAATCGCTTTTCAAACTACTCCGTTTTATGTAGAACTCACGTTCATTGTCGGCCAGTTTATCTGACTACGCTTAGTTTGATGCCATTCCGCTTGATCTCCGATGCTTGTCCAGGTCAGTCCAGCTTGTGCCCGAAGGCCACTCAGCGACTGGTCTGTGGGGGCAGAGGTGAGCCTCAATTCTCTGGCATTACGCCATCGAAGAGGCTACCCCTCAAAAGCCCCCTGGCCTGGAGCCTATCGCAAAGGCTCCACAGGGGTGTCACTTGAGGTGGCACTCCACCAGGCTGTTGGTGTGCGATTCGCCCTCCTCCGTTATGAGGAGAGCATCCGCCATCACTGTTCCGTCGACCAGAAGTCACCGAGATCTCTATTTCTTATACTAAATTAGTTGGTCATAATAGTAAAGATATTAGAATGCTATACTGATTGAGCAGCACTTGAGATTCATAAGACTGGGGTTGCTGACTTTTGTTGGAATCACACTCTTGCCTGTGTAGTGTCCATTAGGGTTGAAATATGTTAAATGTGTTTTGTTTCAGCTTTGCATTTGTTTTGTATCTTCAAGAAGTCATTACCTACTTGAAATTTTCAAGTTCTGTGGAAGTATCCTTCTCTTTCTTAACATTTCTTTTACAGGTTTAGCCCATCGTGCATATGAATTGAATCAGCTGGCAAGTTGTTAGAGTAGCAGTACAATCCTATGCAGAACTTCTTCCATTGATTTCATTGGACTTAGTGTACAGTAGTTATGCATAGGATTGCACTGTAAATGTTAGGAAGACTGTCCAGTACAACTATTAATTTAATTACTGATTCTATTTTAATTTTTTTTCACAAAGATTGATTCCCAAAGTGGCTTATAGTTAAAGTCCAATGCAGTGTTAAGAATACATAGGTGTCTGTATGGTGGGAAAAGGAGAAAAGAGACAGTCTTGGTAATTCAGTAGGGGTATGCATCCCAAAATTCCCAAGCTGAAAAAATACATGAAAAACACTGTTTGGGGTCATTACTGTGATTTCCAGAATCAAATTTAGGGTTCTTAGGAATTACAAATCCCCCCCCCCCCAAGAATCCATGCAATTTTTTAAATGTTTGGGTGCTTACCATCGTTGTCAGCAGCAGGTGTCTTTTTTGTCTTAGATACTCCTTCTTTCCTGGGAAACACATTTCTCCTCCAAATTGATCCTTGCAAGGAATCAGCAGCACTCTCATCCAATCACTGCTGGAGACAAGTCCCAAAGAAGGAATATTTAATGCCTACAGCTGCTGCTCTGAACCACATATGTTCAGAAGAATGAGAGACCACACCAATCAGGAACTCCTTAAGCAATAGTAGTTAAGGAACTCTTGCAGTGCATACCCAGCATGAAGACATGGGTCTCATAACTATTGGATGATCAGTTCATCACATCACATGCATACATGCTCAGGGTTTTGTTTTGTTTTTTAATTCAAATTATTTTCAAAGATTGCAGTGACAGATCAGAGGGGCAAGTCTGCAACGGAAGCTTTTCACACTTTTTGAAAGAAGACGGTAGATCACAATAAATGCAGAGTATTCAGTAGAAAGGTATATATATGTAATCACATTCACACAAAGCAACAAGCAGCAGCCTCACTGCATGTTATAGTAATGAATACTTACTAACACTCAGCCAACACCAGTCATTTCTACTTTTAAAAAGCCCATTTACTGCACCAAATGTCTGTATGGACCATGCATACAAACTCTTCATCATGGTCACCAAATATTTCTGACAGAAGATATTTGGGGTATTGAAGAAAAAATGCTAGAGCACTTGACTTCATCTGATAAATCATATTCGATCTGGCAAATTTTAAGGATTCACAATTGAAAGCATTCTGACACCATAGACTGATGTTCAGATCAGTTCACAGAGGTTTCCTTCTAACAGTGCAGTAGAATTGTGTGTGTGTTAAGTGCCATCAAGTAGCTTCCAACTTATGGTGACCCTATGAATTAACATACTTCAAAATGTCCTGTCATTAACAGCCTTGCTCAAGCCTCGCAACTGAGAGCTATGCCTTCTTTGATTGAGTCAATCCATCTCAAGTCCATTGAGGTCAATGTAAGACCGCATTGTAAGTAACTTATATTTGGATGGAATTCCAGTTTCTGTTCTTAACTCTAGAGTAGTTGCCCTGTGGATAAAATAATTTCTACTACAATCAGCAAGCAGAAGACTTTAGCCCATAGGTTCAGCGATAGGGGCACATGCATTAATTTTTCAGATGCTGTTATCAGTCTCTTGATCACACACAATGCTAGTTATTGCAAAAGAAATATAGATTAATGACTTGGAATGCAATAAAAAATTCATCATTTATACTTGAAGTTCTGGGAACCAGTGGCAGATCAATTAATATTAATGCTGAATCAGAAGCCTGAATGGAAAAGGATTGATTTAAGCTTTGAAAACTATGCTTGATAAAATAACTGAACACAGAAACTTAATTGAATCATAAGTGTGTTTTAACAACTGTACAAGATAAATGAGATAGCATGGAATAGTAGAGCTGAATCTGTTAGTGGGTAAAGTTTTGTTCTTATATAGATTCATGACAATTGCAGCATTAAATACAGAACTGTTTAATAGTCAGATTTTGCTTTTATGAAGAAATTGCTGGATTTATTTTGAAAATATGGGTTGTGAGCACCCCCTGCCATGAGGTCGCTTTTGTCCCCTTTCTGCCACCATCCCTTCTATGTTAGCGCTCCTTAGGCCTCAGAACTAGGGAAGGTAGGACACTGGCTGAGCATTGCCGCCCCCTCCTTTCCTCTTCTGGAACACTCTGCCTCCCTCTCTGGCACTGTGATGATTCCTTCCTCCCCCATCCTGTCTGTGAAGCCTGCCTTTAGTTCCCTCTCTGGTCTTATTCCCAACCCCTCTGTCCTTGAGGACCCAATCATGCACCCCTTCCCATTCATCTGATAGCCCCTACACCTGGATCTGGCCTGGCTTCGCCTGTTTCAGTGGCTGGCTCCTGTAGGTTTTTTGCTGGCCTTAGGTAAGAAGCCTGTTTTCTGGAACCCTTCTGATGGCCACAGATCAGGCAAATATCCCGGCTCTGGAGTATTGGTGGGGAGGGGGTGGAGTCCAGGTATGGACTCACATTCAGACAGCGTAGTTGTACCTTTCATTCATAGAAGCTAAATAAGGGAGAAGAAACCAGCAAATTATATTTTAAAACAACAAAACCCAACTATGAAAGGCCTCACGAGGCCTTTTTTTACTTCTACATTCGTGTTTCTTTTCCTGAGCTTAAAATTACTTTGGTGAGAAGTTGAAATGTTTAAAAGCTAAATCAACAGTAGGACCATTGCTAAGACAAGTGCCTTTGAATGTCAGTGGAAATAAACTTTGATTTGAAAGTGAAAAGTTCCTGAAAAATATCACATAAACAGGAATCAAGCATTTTTCATTAGGGAAGTTCAGAAGTTTGTAGTCAATGTGTATAACAGGTGAACCTCTACCATTTGCAACAGCCAAAGTACAATTCAGCACGTGCCAAGGCTAGGCTTGCCAGACCTCCTGCTGGGAAGTTCTCTTGCCCAGGCCGAACTTAAAAACAACAACAACAACAACACTGGAAGTGTCAAATGATTCCTAGGCCTACCCTTGTCACTTCTGGGTTGTACCTGGAAGTAACTGAGTGATGTTGCCAACCTCGCACCCCCCCATGTCCCCACCTCCAGCCCTCCTGCTAGTTGCCAGGCTCAGGCCCCGTTCACACAGAGGATTTGCCATGGGAGAGCTACGAGTGCATGTCGGATTATCCAGGCACGATCACACCGCAACATCTGGAAGCGGAGCACACCTGTGGCAAACCCGTGGCATACCGCCGAAAATGTGGGATTAAAAACTACCTCCTTAGAGGTACTAGTAACCGGTTTGCCACGGGCTGCCTCCGGAGTCCCTCGGTGTGATAGCGCCTGCCGCGGCTTTTCCCTCCAGCTCCTTGTTGATGCGCAGGCATGGAGGGAAGGAAACGTAGCTTGCCGCCGATGCGTGGGATCACGTTATGGTGGCTCTAATTGGGGTGGTGCAAAAAGCCCCGCCTCCCCCGCGCATTATCCGGCCCGTATGACCAGGGCCTCAGCTTGGCAAACCTAGCTAAGCTCCAGGTCTCTTTGCCTCAGTGTCATATCAGTGACTCTACAGTGTCTGTGAATGCTTACTTTTGTTTCTGTAAGATCTGTCACCTCACCTTCCTTGGCATCTGTGCCTTTGGAGTTTCTTCATGCTTTCCTCCATTTTTGCCCACCAAAAGAGAGAGCATGTAAAAAACAGCCAGTCATAACAGCCCTTGCTCATGATGCAATCAGCTGGATAAATAGTTCAAGGAAATGCTTTCCCAGGGCAGTCAGCCCCATTAACCTTGGATCTCCCAGTAGATCCAATAGGGGTGCTTGCCTGTAAAATATTTTTTATTCCATGTTTGGGTGCTTTTCATTGAGTTCACATTTTTAATATACCCCAAAAAATAACAGCAGAAAAGGGGGAGGGCCATGAACTGCAACTACCATAGAGCTTTGCAGAACCATAAATGTATAAACCACTGCTGATCCAAACAGATTGGCTGCCATTAATATCACTATTGCTAAGGCCATGGACAAAACCAAGCAGTAGAGCTTTTTTATTTTTATTTTTTTAAATAATAACATTACTTAGGGGTGTTCCAAAACAGGCATACTTGAATCAGTGAACATTTATGTAATCACATCATATAGAAATTGAGTGGTTGATAAAATATTTAAAATACTTCAGATTACTACTGCTAAAATACTGCTTAATCAACCAGTACAGAGGCATTCCGGCTTTTCCGCCCTCGGAGCCGAACAGCAGCTGTGGGCACCTTCGTCCCCACACAAAGGAGGGGCACAAGAAGTGATGCCAGACACACAGCATCAGGACACCACACAGGGGCAGGATGGAGTCGGAGGCTTTTTAGGGATGGGCTCCGCAATATACCTTCCTCTTCATCCACATGTGCAACCCATCCTCCTGTCCTGTAAGCAGTAATGAGCCCGTCGCCATTGGGGGCCAGGTAGGATTTTTTTCACCCCTTCCTGGATTGGCATGAGGAAAGGGTTGTTGGGTTTTTTGTGTGCCTATCTTGCACTGCAGGCAGTGGAGCAGGGAATGACTGGACAAGGTGGTGCTATTGGTTAGACCCAGTCACTTGGCAGGTTAGTGCGGTAAGAGGGAGGGTGGAGATGGTGAGCACCATAGAGTACCTACCCTGTTTGAGGTAGAAAGGGGTTCTTTGACTCAGACATCGCGTTTTATGGCCCAGGGCTGGGAATGAGTACTACCTGCAGGACTGCCCGGAATGGGTTCTTACCCTTCAAGTTCTGCAGCTTGGGGGTGGGGTGCTGAAGGGCTGCTCTCAATCTGCTAGGCTGGCTGGTTGGGAGCCAGAACTATGGCTTAAAGCTGGGGCAATGGTGTCTTGCCCAACATCTGGCAAAGAGGTGGTCGGGGGGGCAACACCTGCCTTGGCCTCATTCAACAATAAAGTGACCCTTGGTTAAACCCAAACTGGACTGTCTCTTTCTTCCGACTGGGGGTGGGGCAATTTGTGGATTTGCTTCTGAGATTTCTAGTGAATTCAAAAAAAATGATAGGATTTGCTGGGGAGCAGCAGCAGGCAGTAACAGTGATGATGGTGGCAGGGAGAACACCACTGGGCTGTATGTGAGGAATATACACTCATGAAAAGCCAAATACACTGTATTAGATCATTTGTTGGAAAAAACAAGCTGACAACAGGAATGAGCATGTCTCACAGAGACAAGGTTCTCATAAGATAAATCACATCCTTGATTGTAACTGGCAACAATCACATGAGCCAAACTGACAGATATCCACAGTCCTTGCTATTAAGTCATTTTGGTTTTAATGGAGGAGGCTGAATTAGGGATGCTCAAACTTCTGCAGGTTCAGTTCATGTCATAATTGTCAGTGGTGAACAAACCCCAGACTGATTGCTGATAAGATCATGGTGATTGCTGAGAATTTCTTCAGTGTTTGCTGGGCATCTGCACATCTGCATTTAGCATAACAGCACATATGTGCACACATAAGGGAGCAGAGGTCCCTGGGAATTGTTTTTCCTCAAAGCTTTTTTGACACCAAGGATTTTCTTCCCATATGGGGGCTCCATTTCAGCATATGACACTCCCCCACACACACTGCAAAGCACCACTTTATAGTATAAATGTCTTTCCTGCGGGGGTTGGTTTCAGCAGTTGAAACCTCACCTTAATTTGTGATGGAATACTGACAGAATATTTTGGAGTTTTAATGTACCTTTAACTATAATAACGAGCCATACCTTTGTTTTTATTTAGCAGAGGATGGACTTGCCAAGCAAATGAACACAGCATACAACTGACACAATGAAGCCTTCCGTGATGTTTAATGAAGTCCTCAAACAGTGATCTTTGGAGTTAGGAGTGTTATAAGTGTGTCCCTGTTCTCAGTTTTGAAATGCTGGAGGATGTGCCGCCTTCTGTCTAATTATGTTTGAAGTGCAGGGGGAGGGGAATAGCAACTGGAGGACACTGAGGAATGGGCCTGCTCTATGGTTCTTTCTGTGAGACCAGCTAGACTTCTAGCAGGGATGAGAGGAAGCACACTTCTCACAGAGGATTCAGTAATTTCAAAAGCTCCAAGGTTCTTTTGTATTTTCAGTAGGAGAGGATGTAGTAATTGTAGTGTTCTATAGGACTATATTCTACATTCTATCCAGGCATGTCTGGGAGAGGATGAAAGAATGAACTTGGAGGCAGGGCCAATTTACAGCCCAATTCAGGGTTTGTGTATAACTTTAGCATTTCAGTACACTGATTCCCTTGTATCCAACAGTGCTAGATGTCAGACTCCTGGGCAAGTTACTCTCGACCACACTGTCTTTGGCAGTGAAAGGCTTTATTGAGATATAAACTAGTTCCAGGTCTTCACCTTGTCAGCTCTAAAGGTTTTGGCGGGTACAGGGAAAGATATAGGTAATTCAAATGTAACTCCTCCTAAGGCCCACACAAACGTCACATTCACACCGCCTAGCTCCAGCATCTCTAACCCCCTTTTCACATGGGAAATATATGAGCCCACTATCTACTGAGCAAACTGGCACTGGAAAATTCAAGGACATTCCTCTGTAAACCAGAGAAAGGCTTCTTCTTAAGAGTTATACTTCTATGATAGTGCAGTCACACACTCCACACTCACACCTAAGGAATTCCCCTCCCCCAGCATCTATGGCAAACTGAGTGAAGCAAGGTTTGTCATTAGACTGACTTCAGTCACCTTTCTTTTCCAGGAATGCTGAGCAGCGAGTAAAAAGCACATTAGCAGCCTTTTGCTTCATAATTGTCTTGTGTATAATGCACAGACAAAAAGATCCAGTGAACCACTCTGAATATTTGGTTCAGACTGGTATTATGGTGACTGCATGCACATTGACATAAATATCCTATACATTTAAACAATGCTAATGGATGAGACAACATTAGACTTAATGCTTACCCAACAGGAGAACCACCTACTTCTGGTTGCATAGGCAGACATAGAGCCAGGGAGTACTCTAAGAGTGGTGGGATTAGTCAGTCCACAGGTAGGTTTTCATGGAACATTGTCAGACAACATTGTCTTGTAGGTCAGATGCTGTCTACAGGCCACCATTTGGCCATCCTGGTAAAGAACATTACAAGGGCCCAATCTGCATCTAGCATTTGCTCCTCTTTTTTACCAAACCCACACTGGAACAGAAACAGATGTGGCTCAAAACCACATTGAAATACCCCGGGCCAATGCAGTACTGACTGCAGAGTCACCCCTGAATGTCCATAAAACCGCCATAAATCTATGCAGATGGCAACCATAAAACCGAGAGATCAAACAACGTGAAAGTGGCATGCAGTTTAGACACTGCCATAAAATCCGACAATCAAAGTGAAAGTGGCATGCAATATAGAGGGGGATTTCTGTTCCAGCAAGGGTTTGGTAAAACAGCGGAGCAAATGCTAGATGCAGATTGGACCAAGGAATTTCATCTATGCTTCCTGTCCAGTGTTATAAGAAAAAAATGCAGCCATATTTCACACACACGTGCATGTCTTCTGCAGTGTTTTGTATTAGGGCTGTTCTGGAACAGATGTTATTGGATAACCTATTTACTTTGTTGAGCCCTCACATATAGGTAATAATTCTCAATGGTAGGGATTATCAAAAATAAGCACACATCACTGTCTCGACCGTGTCATGCATTTCATCAGAATCTCAGTACAAATAACAGAGTTCTTTATTTCCTTCACATTCAGCACATGCATGGGGTCTCAGATGTCACTATTCTTTATTTCAAGCATTAAACTAAATACAATTGGAAAGAAATTATGTCTCTTTATCACAATGCATGGAGAATCAGAATTTATTTTTCTGAAGCCAGTAAAAAAGTCATGCTGGATGCCACTTTCAGATATGCTTGTCTGTCTACACACCAGATAATGATAAAGTGTTATCTTATATTAACTCATGATAATGCCATTCTTATCTTGAAAGGAACTGTAAATAAGTTTGATTATTACTCTAACTGCAGCTATTGGGTACGATCCTGCGCATCCATTCCCCTTGCAGAGGTGCTTTGCTCCAGCAAAAGGAGCCTCGCATCAGGGCAAGTCTATTTTCTGCAGGAGAAAAACACATAATTTAGTGAATCAGGTCCAAATATGCATATTTTAATGGCCAGCATAACATGGGAATCATGGCCTTAAGCAAGGGTGTAGACTTTCCAATTTCCCGGGGGGGGGGGGCTGGGGCTGGGCCAGAGGCATTGCTTTGCTAGGAGCAAGGGTGGCTCCCGGGGGAGGCTGAGTACCTTCCTGAAAATTTCGCCGGGGGCTGAAGCCCCGCCGCCCCCACGAAGATTACGCCTATGGCCTTAAGTGCACCTTACCTTACTTGCTTTCATTAGATGATGGATTTTTAAATTTTGTCCATAAGACTAAAGAGAGCAAATAACCTCATTTAGAAATATGGCCTTCATATGTGCTGGTTATATATTATCCAAATAGGAAGTACTGGTTTTGGCTTTCACACTAAACTACAATAGAAGGATTTCTGTCCCAAAATTAACTTTCACTTCCCCTCATTTTTTGCCTGTTCACAAGTATATACTATGAATGAACAAATATGATTTCTTTCATCCACAATGTTGTCCTTGTGAATAGTTTTGGTTGACACATTTTCATTGCAGCTCATTTAATATTTTTCCTTTGATTAAACTAATTGCATTTTATATGTATGTCCCATTGATGTGAACAGGGTGAACCATTTTATGTATTGAAACAATGAAACTGTTATGCACTTTATTACAAGAAATTTGACATGAAAAAGTAGAAAATGGCTCAGAAAGGAAGACTAATCATTGATTTGCACAATAAAATGCAAAATTAAAACAAATTTTGAAGTCATTGTCCTTGCATTTCTGACTGAAGACTGTAGCATTGAGTTGAATGACCTTCATTAAATGGCTGATCTTCAACAGACAATCCTGCTTCATGGGTTGCCTTCTAATTCTTCAGTGTGAATATCTGATGCTTTGGTGACTGTTCCAAAATGGTAGGTATGTTAGTCCATTGCCACAACACTGAAAAGGAGAAGAAGACCACACCAATGCAGAATCAAGGCGATAATTACACGTAACATAAATGGACATGTAGGATTAAGGAAATTAAAAATCCTGCAAATGGAAAACTGCTCAAATATTTTCCCACATATAATTTTGAACAGGGTGTCTATATCATTACGTACCCTTTCAATAAGATATATGTGAGGGAAAACATTCAAAAATCTCAAAATATGTATTTCTGAACATCCAGTTCAAAATTTCCTTGAACATAACTAGGTCCCACTGACATCACCTTCCAGGCTATTCAGAAACTGATGAGTTGCCATGACTGGGTGCT